>NW_022146658.1:391384-612715 GCF_002938485.1 Sitophilus oryzae
GAAGTCCTACACCTGCCCGGCATCCGTACGTCTGCTGACATCCGTGGGCTCCAGTGACAGTACACCGAGCTGCTGTGCACCGTCGTAGCCACCCTGTAGCTATACACCGTAGCTCGGCCGGAGGAAGTTTTCAAGTACAATCGAATAGAGTAAGACTGTACAATTTTAGTTTATATTTAGATTGATATTTGTAATTCGCCCAGGATATTGCACTTAGTTTAAGTAAGGGGGATTATGACGTCATTCTTTTAGTTAGTTTTCTTGATTTAAATTTTATTCTATTTTTCAACGTTTATTCATTTCCATTTCTTTAAATATTAACTTTTAATATTTTAATAAATTGCTTAAACATTTTTAATAGTATTATTTGCAGTCTGAGACTAGACTGCAAATAATACTACTAAAAATGTTTAAGCAATTTATTAAAATATTTAGTTAAGTTAGAGTCGCTTAAGTTCAAGTAATTATAGTATATTTGAAGTTGATGGTAGTTACACTCAACAGTTCGAGGTTAGTGTTGCAGTCTACTTAATAGTAACATCTTTTATGCCGAGTTCATAGAGTATAATCTCGTGGCGCCCTTTTATTAAGATCTTTGAACCCCGACCACCCGGCTGTTAAAATTAAAAGCTAGTGGCCTCTATGCAGCTCATTACCGATTAAGTAAGCTTGTGTTTTATTGAACTTCGAATTAGAAAAGGGCGTGGCACTTGCATATATGTAAATAATTTACCCAACATTTTCTTCTTTTCATGAGTAGTTATTTTAACTATATCCTTACACAGCATCAAAGTAGTGGCGGTTGTTTTGACAAACTCGACACACAGGACACCATGAACGCGCATCTAATGTAACCACTAAAATAAAATAGTTGTGCGAGTAAATTCCGTCAGAGCTCGCACGTTTAAAAAAACGCACGGACCCGCGTCCAATGTAACCGCGGGCTTAGGCTTAGCGCCCACGCGCCACAGTGCAACTATTATGAGACAAAGGTTGCAAACTAGTTTACCCTAAAACCAGTTTCCAACTAAAAGGAAACTGCTACACGCACACAGATGCTACCTAGAAGCAACTCATTGTGAATCAGTTAGTGTAGTATTCTAATTAAATAAGTTACTATATCAGTTCGATGTTTAGTTCTTGATCAGCCATTTTAATACAGATATCAAATAACCGCGTCAAAATAACAAAACAAGCAACTTTTAAAATGCAACGCAACTGCGACCGCGGAAAATGGTCGCGAGCAACAGATCTATGACTGGTTGCAAACTAGTCCCGTTTGAATCGATTCGTGTACGGCTTCAGATTACTATACGTTGCCGAGGTTGCAAAACAGTTGCAAGTAACATCTGCAACTTTTGTCGCAAAACAGTTGCACCGTGGGCGCTGGGCCATTACTCTCATATTCTCACAATCCCTGCCAGGCTCCATAAGTCCTGTTAATTCGATTCCTTTCATTTTTACTTCTTCCTGGTTCAACTTCAAGTTTTTCTTTGGTATATCGCATACCATTCTCTGGCAAGAAGAGCTATTAACTAGTTATTAAACACATTGATAAGGTTGATAAAATACAAGATATTGTATTTGACAGTAGGCTTGTGATTAGTATTAGAATACAATTTAAGACACAACAACTTGAAGCGGTAGATATTTGTCTTTTTTAGCCACGGAAAAGCAGAAGAGCACTGGAGAAACAGACAGGGGCACAGGCAAAACAAGGCCTTTATCCAAGGGCCTAGCTCTAAAACCGCAAAAGAACTGCTAATGCTTAGGAATAAAGTGCAGACTACAACAGGCCTCTTGGCAGGACACATAGTGTTACCTGAACAAGCTCAACCTATATCAAGGAAGTCTTTGTTGCAGGCTCTACTTTAAAGATCCTGAAACAGCGAATCACATAATATATCACTGCGAGGCTTTGGATCGCAAGCGACACTTTTTATTTAGGAAAGCTAGGCTAGAATCGGAGGAACTATACTCCCATCCTAACAAGGACCTACAATATGCCTCACAGGTCGCAGAGTTTCCGGCAGAGGACAGACGGCCACTTGTTATTGAGAAAAAAAAGGAAAATGCAAAATTTTTATTACATAACCTCTTAATTAGTAGTAAAAAACTTGCCCTTCTTTCTTTGTTGGATACATATTAATGTAATGAGCGTATTTATGTACTCTTCGTGCAAACGAAAAACTTGCCGAACCGATATACCTGCCTTGCAGATTCTACATGTCTTCTACACTCTACATACCTGCCTCACAGTTTTTTCGTGTAGAACATTAAAATTACTGGGAACTTATAAACGTAAAAATATTCAAAAGGTAGGTTATATAGGCAGTGGCAACAATGTAAGACTAATTGATACATCTTCAAGAAATCGAATCTTTAACACTAAGAGGTGTTATAAATTTCCGGAAAATTTTGAGAAATAAAAAAATTAACAAACAAAAGATGTTATCGTGGGTACTGTAGTATAAAAGAAGAAAGAATTTATTGGGCAAGCCTACAGTAAGATTAGTCATGGGCCATGACTAAAACATGACTACCCTTAGACACTCAGTATTTCTGCCTTTCGGCTTCATGAATACGGGAGGAATCCTCTGGGCCAAGGTGATAGCGGCAAGGTGCGTGGGAACGCCTCTGCAGCGGATTTTCGGTTGTAACGCTTGCAAATTGTGAGCTACTGCCTAACCAGGCTGCAAATGGCGCCTTGTGCCTCGTTTGCTTCCCTTCTTCTTTTTTCAGGATCGCTAGTTCATCGTTGCTGATTCCTCCCGTATTGATGAAGCTGGAAAGCAGAAACACTTAGTGTCTACGGGTAGTCATGTTTTAGTCATAGCTCATGATTAATCTTACTGTAGGCCTGCCCAATAAATTCTTTCTTCTTTTTTAAAAAAAATATTTACTTATAAATTGCACATTTAAGAGATACCCTTATATTACCAATATATTTTATTAATACGACATAAACGTCGTAAAATATTTATTTGAAATTTCTATTCCCATATGACACGCTCGTTTTGTCGATAAAAAATACCACGGTATAAAAAAGGAAAACTCAATTTTCCGGGAAAGAAAACTGCAAACGCTTGTCGCCCACGACCTTATCCATTAATAACTGCGACATCAACTCAACTGAAAATAATCCCGAATATTCAACGTTAAATCGTAAACAATAACCGCAACAAATCGATCAGACATACGTGGAGAAATTCTTCGAAATAGAGGGAAAAAAGGAAGTTTACTGTTTCCGATTTCTGTCGTTACTCCACGATGTAATGAAATATGACTATTTTTCATTGTCGGCAAAGAAAAATGGTTGAAAGAGTATCCTGAGAATTAATGAAAACTAATTAAAACTCCTGACATCAAATATAAATGGTTTCGAAGTTCTGAAAATTGAAATATTTATTTTTATTAAAATTAGTTTCTCAATACCATCTCGCTCGTGAATTGTAATTTAGGGTTGTCAAAGACCAGTATTTTTTCGAACAAATTCTTGATTAAAAAAAGTCAAAAATTAATATTTCCTATTCAAGTATTCTTTTTTCAATAAGAAACCATTGATTTTGACCCACTTAATAGTTAATATATTTAAAATGTATTCAACATTACATCGTGTAACAATATTTTCTCAAATTTGTGTTAGATATCCTCAATAGCCCTCATACACCAGATTTGGCCGGCGGACCTGCCGATTAGGGTAAGTCCGGTACAGATGCCCCACCGGGTGAGATGGCCACAGCGTGTAAATTTATAATCATGTGACTTATCAGTTGCTTTCCGCTAGATACGGCAGTAGTTCACCTGCTGCTATTATAGTCTGACATAATTTGAATGTCAATAAAAAAAAACAGGCTAGTTTTTACAAAGAACTGTTTTTATATAAGTACATATTTTTTTACTGTCAGAGGTCGCGTGGGAATAACGTAATATTATGTAAGTTATTGGTATTTCATGCCATTTTATATTAAAATACATGCTTCGTGAAGTATCATAACTTCAAAAAATTAATCATATGTCGCTACATTTTAAAACCTTGCGGTGGGGCATCTCTCCCATAGTATTGGGAGAGATGCCACATAGAAAGCTGATAAAGATGCCCTACTAATTCATTTACTAAAAAGTAACTTTTTTTAATTATGCCTACTAAATATAAAATAAAATGTCCCGAAAGCGCTCAGTGGTTTGAAAAATCATTGGCTGCTGCTTTGCAAGCCATTAATACCGACCAAATGGTCATAAAAGCATAATGCATGCTTTTGGAATCCCTGCAAGGACTTTGAGACGTAGGGAGGTAAACAACAACATAGAAAAAGCAAGCATAGGGCCATCCTCAACTTTTGGATATTAGTTAAAAAAATAAAAAATAACCTTAGATATTTAACCAATGTGTATACGTATTTTTCTCCACTACGTAGGGAGAGATGGCCAATTTTCTATTTTTTTATTGTTCTCTTACTATTATATATACTTACTTATTATATTACTATCTTAGTCCTATTATGAATTATTATTAAAGATAATTTAGGATTGCATCATTAGTTTCGTTTAAAATTAACTACCAATATGTATTATCAGCCCCAAAAGAAAAGTGGGGCATCTCTACCGGACTTACCCTAGATCTTTGCCCAATGAAATATTCTCATTTGGGATATAATTCGACCGGATATAAAGTCCGCCGACTTTATCTTTCGTTCGTTTTGTTATACCAATCTAATCTAGCAGATCAAGTCTGCGGATTTGGCCTGTGAAAGGCTTGGTCCGCCAAAGGCTTAGCCTGCCATTAACAATAACATATTTTCAATGTGTTCAATTAAATAATAAAATACAAGAAACTGTCCATAAGAGAAGATGCACCTTTATGATAAAGTTGTATTTAATATCCTCATATTATAAAACTATTCCACAGAGTGTTTCAAACTTTCGCCAAAAAAAAAACAAAATTTTGTTTTTCCTGGTATAAAAAATAGACAAATGAGAACTTAATTTCTAATTTAAAAAGAGGCTAAAGCTTTATTCGGAACCTCGAAATTAGTGGAATAAATTAGTGAGTTCAATTAGCGTAAAAGTTTGTTCCCTTAATATCAATCTAAGAATTTAAAACGTCAAAATTAGTGTTAATAATTTTCAGTTAGTAGAAAAAGTTAAAAAACTTTAAATTTTTGAAACAAGTTATACTTCAAAATTTGTAAGAAATGTCATTTTTGTCTTTGATTATCATCCATCATGAAAAATGGTAGTTAGAAAAAAAAGTCGATTGTTTTATAAGCTAATTATTAAGCTTTCTCTATGGATACAACTGACTACTGAAAGATGTTGCTAGGATATTCCATTAATTTTAATTGTGTCTTTAGATATTGTAAATGGTCGTAAACATTCAAATCTTTATTCAGAACCCCAAAATTAATGGAATAAATTAGTGGTTGCAATTATACTTTATACATAAAAATTTACGATCATTCCCATGTCTAAAAAATACAATGAAAATTAACAGAATATCCTAGCTACAGCTCTGCAGTAGTTCTCTTGACGAATGATAATCAAATACCAAAATGGCATTACTCGCAAATTTTGAAGGATAATTATATAACTAATTGAAAACTACTACCACTAATTTTGACGTTCTGAATGCTTACATTGAAATTACAGGAACAAACTTCTATACCAATTGAAACCACTAATTTCCTCCACTAATTCATTCCACATATTTAGAGGTTCTGATTGAAGCTTAAGTATAAAGTATAATTGAAACCACTAATTTCAAGTTTCTGAATGAAGCTTAAGTCATAATAATTTAGTTATATAAAACTTAAAAAATCACCAAATCAATCTACTAGAACAAAATATACTACTTTAAAATACATGAAAATTTTAGTGTCGCCACGCCGCACAGAGGGGATTTTTTCCAAATTCGTGGCCAAAATTTAAAATTCTGAAATGAGCAATATTCTCATAATTAATATTTAAAATGAAAGGCAACCTATCTATCTATAAGCTAAAAAAAAATATTATAAATTTTCACCGTACTCTTTACTTACGTTGATCCAAAATTAGCCTTGGCAAGACAAAATCTTATGCTGGCTGTCATTACTTAAATTTTCGTTACTAATGACGTTTGGTTTTATTGTGTTTCCAATAATTTTTTTGCGAAAAGTGAAACATGGATTGTGTACCTTCATGTATGTAGAATAATATAATATTTTACTTAGTAGTATTTTAAAAATGCATATATAAACTTTTATTGGTTTTGTTTTCTATTGTTCAAAATGAAAAAAAGAAAAAAATAAGCGTTCATTCGGTTAAGCATTTGGTACCCTATTAATGCGTATTAAGCTCAATGCTTTTCACTGTCTTATTTATCAATGCTTAATCTTATTAACTGTGTTAAAACTGACTGCTAGTTTTTGCTAATCTGTTCAAAATAACAGATTTTTGGCTCTAAACATAATGTGAAATCTACTTATATAATAGAATAAACTGTCTCACACTAACAGCCACTTGCATCAATATTTTTTTTAAGGGACCGTTAGGTTAAGGGTCTTTTAAGTACCATTTTAACACTGATTGATGAACTGTACGTCACGTCAAATAAATGGCACCTTTAAATTTAATTGTCCTTTAGTTAATGGACACTTAAAAAAATGTCTGTAAAAGTGATTGTAAGTGACGGCTATAGGTACATATCAATGCACAGCTTAAACCTCTGGGTCTAGAGACTTGAAATTTTGCACAAAGATTTCTTATACAAAGTCGCCTACTTTGTAATAAGAAAGAATTTTATAAAACTTGAATTTAAAGGGGTTGTAACCACCCTTTCAATATTGAAATATTTTTTATTTAAGAAACCTCTGGTTTCGCGACAAAATACTTGAACACGTATTTTTTATTTGTGTTTTTGACTTACGAAGATATTTTTTTCCACAACGATTGTCCCATTGGGGGTGAATATAACCCCCTTCTCATCAAGCTGAAACCAATGGGAGTAAAAAGCTGAATTTTGGCTTACGTATAGATTGTTAGGTGTAGAGGTTCAATAAGTAGGGATTTTTCGAAACCCAAATTTTAAGGGATGATCAACCCCTTAAATATTTTTTATTTAAAAAAAAACCATTGATTTTGGTGCAAAGTGATAGGAAATACGCATTCAACCATTTTTCTGCAAAATTCACTATTTTTTAAAATAAAACATATTTTAGGGGTTGTATCACACCCTTAAAATTCATATGTAATGAAAATGAAAAACATAAGAACAATTTCCAAAAAATACATGTTTAAAGATGAAAACTACTGAATATTTTCTTCTAATAATTAATATTACCTCTGTTTCGAACGCAATTTTTATCACCCTGTATAGCATCAAAGTGTATAATAAACATTTTCTTAGTAAATATGACTCACTTTTAATGTAAATACTAGTTTTGAAAAGAAATAGTAAGTTTATCCTACAAAAATCATTTTGGCCACGAATTTGGAAAAAATCCCCTCTGTGCGCCGCCTCGGTTCCTGGTACAACTATAATCTGCTGAAAATTTTAACACATATTATAACTTTTCATGATATAAACTGTGAGTGATTCTGAAACACAGAAATATTCAATCAAAAAATATATATCTAAAAATAAAAAATTAAATTATGAGATATAGAAGCGGATTAAAAAGAACCAACGTCACAAACAATCAAAAATTAAATTAAAGGTGTCAAGAATCGCTCGCGCGGCGTTTTCCCGCTACGCTGCCCACATAAAGCCTGTAAATCGCTGCCGAATAATTATTATAGTCAATTTGTATTCACACCATAAATAAATAAGCGCGCAAACGGCTTAATATTGGCCCATTAAAACGGACAATTTATATGCAAAATATGGCGGGGCGGAAATGGAAAAATGCCTCATTATTTTTAAAATTTTCAAACGATATAGGGCAGTATTATTTTTCGGAAAATTTACCAACTGCCTATTTACATAATTTCCTATCTGGACGAATACAGAATCTGGATTGCGGTTTTCGATATGTATGCAATATGAGCGTATTTTGCTTTAAATAACAACTAAAAATTTGCTTTGTAAACGTGCGGTATTTTTCAATTTCATGTTTGGTCAATATCGAACAACAAAATATTTATTTAGCCAACTATTAAAAAATAATTAAAAAAAAATACAGTTTATCTTCAAAGCTTTTGTACAAAAAATTGGATAGTTCTATATAATCACAGGAAAATCGGAAACTGGATTATTTATATCGTATGATCAAAAAAACCGCGTCCAGTTGGCTTGGAAATGTAATTAAAACAACGTAGGGTCAGTTACACCAGCTATTAGTCAAGAACGGCGGGACTGATTTTAAGGATCTTTGATTTGCTGAATTACTATTAAACACAAGTTGGAACATTATTAAAATATCAGAAAATGTATTTTAAAATAAATTAGATTTTGAACTCCGGCATCTTTTGCAATTGACAGATCACGTTAGGGAATGGCAATCTCTCAATTAACGACAAAGTAGATATTTTGAAATAAAAAATGCGATTTGTACTACTGAATCGATTCAGTGAATCGATATTTTATTAATTTTATACTAAAATAACGAGATTCGAGCTAATCTATACTCAGATGCAAAAAAACGCAACCGAGTAATTTTTGGCTAAATTTAATGTGCTATATTTTTGTTATTTTTAGCCCTATTTCCATGATTATTTTAGCAAGCTGTATATAATTATATCAACTTTAATTCGTAAACTCAGTTTTTTTATAAACTTTAGTATTTGGCATATTATACAGGTGTAATCGAGGAGTTGATTTTTTACCTTAACTTTAAAACACCCTGTGTAATAATTTCGTGTATAAATTTTCCTAAAAGATAGTTTTACGGTGATAATCGTATCTCCTGATAATCTTATTTTTTGGATCATGTCAATACATGCCTTGTATAATTTTTAAGAGCGAAATCAAGTAGCCACCAACAATTTTCCAGTTATCATTTCTTCTTCAAGTTATTTTTCAATGTGACAAGGCGCCTTTGGTGATTATTGTGAATTATATACTACTATGAACTGCCCATCATGTTCGACGTTTGGCAATTGCTTGGCAGGACAGTTAGAGGTGGCGAAGCAGTAGCAGCTTAAAGGTCCTTAAAGGAGAATGGGAAAACATAACGCAATATGATATATGCAGCCTCAGTGACAGTATAAATGGACGTATACAGAAAGTTATAGCAACCAAGGGCAGCAATACAATATATTATGGTATTTTTTACAGTTTGTATACTTGGCAACATACCAAACAATAACAATAGGATGTTGGTTTGGTTTGGTATTTTAAAATTTTGTATTTCTATGAAAACATTTCCAAAGCACCTTTTTACGTAGAATTTCATGGTTTAAATATATTTTAGTTTAGAGTTATCAACAGAAAAATTGATTTTTTATTTGGGACACCCTCTATATTTTTAATTAACTGAAAAGAATTTAAAATTACCTTTCCAAAAATATAGCACACTTGATATTTTGTTATAATCCTCTTCGAAATACAGAATTTTTAAAAGTTCGCCACTTTTAACTAGTAGGCTTTGGACCCCTTATTGATGATATGCCCTTAATAGAACTAGAAAACATATTTTTCCAGCAAGACGACGCACCGCCTCAGAACGCTGAAGTTATCAGCAAATTTTTTCAGCCAATTTCAAGAATAATTGCATAGATAAACAAGATCCCAGCCGTCGAGGACGCCTGACTTAGTGCCCATGGATCTAATCCTATGGATATATAATGTGTTCTTTTTTTTTTATAAATTGGATTAGGATCGAAAGAAATCAACAGAAGTCCTTTGTTTTAAATTTGTCGACGTTTCGCAAAATTTATTTGCATCTTCAGGACACTACAAAGTTAAGAGAGCAAAAAATTACAATCAAATAAAAGTTTTTTCAAAATTTAACAAACAACCAAAATACATATCAGTGGAATTCCACACATATACAATTGGTAAAACTACCCTAATGTTAACAATTAAATAAAATATATGTATATGTTACTCACATTTAAATCTGGACTTTCTTAGTCATATCCATTAATACACGGATGGTATAGAGGGGAGTGGTATATATCCCTTTTTTCCTTTTAAAACACATAACACACTTACATAAAAAAAAACATATAACACAATTATGTATAGAGAAATATCACGAAAATCTTTTCCTTTCACAGACAAGCAGTGCAGATGTACCTACGTTGACCGTATACAGAGAGCAACTAATTCTAGTTGATAAAATACTAATATAATTTTTACCTGGAGATAAAGAACAGTTGAAAAAAGAAACATATAAAAATATTATTTGGATTTAAACCATTATTTTGAAGTTATATTATTTAATTTTTGAAAGAATATTAAAATATGCTGTACTCAGGTTTTCTACGTCTGTTCTTTTATTAACGCAATTTTTGTTTTTTTGGATTTCTATCATCTCTGCAAATAATCTTTTCTTATAATTAGATTGTGTTTGTAAAATAGTGGTATTGTCAAAATACTTAAAATTTACAAACACAATCAAAATTGACTACAATAATAGAAAAAAAATAAAACGTTAAAGCGTAAAACAGACGTGGCAATCCAAATTTAATATTCTTTCAAAATTAATAACTTCAATAATGGTTTAAATCAAATTTAACAAATATATTAGTATTTTATCAACTAGAATAGTTGCTCTCTGTATACGGTCCACGTAGGTACATCTGCACTGCTTGTCTGTGAAAGAAAAAGATTTTCGTGATATTTTTCTATACATAATTGTGTTATATGTTTTTTTTTATGTAAGTGTGTTATGTGTTTTAAAAGGAAAAAAGGAATATATACCACTCACCTCTATACCATCCGTGTATTAATGGATATGACTAAGAAAGTCCAGATTTAAATGTGAGTAACATATACATATATTTTATTTAATTGTTAACATTAGGGTAGTTTTACCAATTGTATATGTGTGGAATTCCACTGATATGTATTTTGGGTTGTTTGTTAAATTTTTGAAAAAACTTATTGAACTAGTAGGCTTTGGACCCCTTATTGATGATATGCCCTTAATAGAACTAGAAAACATATTTTTCCAGCAAGACGACGCACCGCCTCAGAACGCTGAAGTTATCAGCAAATTTTTTCAGCCAATTTCAAGAATAATTGCATAGATAAACAAGATCCCAGCCGTCGAGGACGCCTGACTTAGTGCCCATGGATCTAATCCTATGGATATATTTGCGGATGATTAAAGGTTCCTTATTCTTCCGTATAATCTAGATAAGAATTAGAAATACAGCAGTTATCAGAGGGTATCTTTCACCCCCACTGAGTTAATGAATTCCGCGAGAAATGTTCAAAAACTGCCCCATCTCTCCATAACAGAAGACGGTCGATATGTCGAACATCTGTGGCAAAATCTCATGTCTTGGTTTGCTATTTATTTTTATTGTTATTAGATATAGTTTAAATGTGTTGATGTTGGTTAAATATAGTTTAAATTGTTATAAGATTCTGCATCTCTTATAGCAAATATTATTTTCGTTTTAACTGATGCTCACAGCTAGATTTTTTTTTTGCATTACAGCCGATGCAGTTCAAAGCCTACTTATTTAAAGCAGGCGAATTTTATATACTCTATATCTCGAAGAGGAATCGAGCAAAATTTCAAGTGTGTTATATTTTTGGAAAGGTAATTTTAAATTCTTTTCAATAAATTAAAGATATACAGGGTGTTCCGTATAAAAAATCAAATTTTCTGTTGATAATTCTTAAATTATTAATTTAAATATACCAAGTATATATGTTTGTATACTTGAGCATTACAGATGTTTTATTTAATATCGTTAGTTCTGTTTTAATATCGTTAGTCTACGTTTTTTTTTCAAATTTAGTATAGGGTATCCAGTGCAATGTAATATGACGTTACGACAATAGTTACCAAAACCATCTCGTCATATTAAAAAAAATACATCAAAAAGTATTGATAACTGAAAAAATTGATCGTTATCATTTCGCTCTTAAAAATCAACCAAAGCATGTATTGACATAAATCATAAAACAAAATGCTCAGTAGTCATGGTTCGGACCGTAAAATTATATTTTAGGAGAATTTACAGACAAAATTACTGCACAGGGTGTTTTAAAGGTGGGGTTAAAGAAACAATCCCTCGATTAACCCTGTATAATATGCCAAATACTAAAGTTTATAAAAAGCTGAGTTTACGAATTAAAGCTGATATAATTACATACAGCTTGCTAAAAAAATCATAAAAATAGGGTTAAAAATAACAAAAATATAACACTAAATTTGACCACAAATTTCTCCGTTACGATTTTTTGCATCTGAGTGTATTTTGATAAGAACTATAAAATTATTTATTATTAGAAGAATGAAACATCTATAAAGAAATTATTTTTTTTATTTGGCTACTCCTGAGACTCACGCTTTTAGCTTATAGTTATAGGAATAAGAAATTTTAACTATTATTAAAAAATATACCAATAAACATTATAGAATATACATTCAATTCAACGAAAAATAGTAAGAAATGACATTGAAATCTATCGAACATAATTATAATGACATGAGAGTTGTACTGTATCATAATTATAAAAGAATAGCCATTTCAATAAATAAGTAAATTTAAATAGTGCACGTAACAATAATTTACAAACTATTTCAGTTAGTAGAATATCATACAGTGCCCTTGCCAAATCATTATAATTATTATACAAATAAAGATGTCTAATATTGATACCAACAATTTATAACAAAATTGTTGGTTAGGTGCTTCAATAGAAACTAAATGAAAAAAACTGACTTAGTTTTACATGAGATCGCACAACTTTTTTTAGTGTGGATACCCTCTACACTATGCCCGAAATGTTTCGCAAAATATTTTTGGAAATATTTTGTGAAACTTTTCGCGAAGCGATTCTCGAAAGTAAGTAAAGAAAAAGTTAGTAAACTCAATACTTTTCTTATGTTGCGGGGAATTTTAGCATGTCTCGGCTGCAAACTCCGAAACAGATCGAAATCAACTGAGACAAGCCGTGATTGGTTGTTTGTTTCTTATTGTTATTTGAATTGTCTTTGGAAATTTTTCAAAAATGTTTTGACCAGTTTTGACAAAATTATTATAACACGCGTCTATATTCTTCGTACTACTTCTCGAAGTAATAAAGGTCAAACTTTGTGGTGGCTTCCGAAAAATAAGTAAACATGGAGTATGAATAAATAAATATAATTAGTTTCTTATGGGGTATAATATAATACCACTATATTAAACTGATATGAAAAATCAAAAACATTGCATTTAGTAAACAGTTACCGATGGTAGATTAAATTGGCTATTCCTCTAAGGTTACACAATAATATTTAGTTTTAATTATTGTCTAATATTATTAATTACAATGTAGTATAGAAATACAGGGTTGTTCACCACATACGACACGGAGTATTGTATCTAAACGATTAGATTTTTACAAATTGTGAGTTTTGGGTTCGTTGAAGGACCATTAGAGCTACAATTTAAAAATATTTTTACAAGATACAGAGTGTCTCAAATAAGTAAAAAATATTATAGTTGTATTTTTTATATAGAACACCCTGTATATTATTTTATTTTTGGATTCTACGATTAAAATAAAGGTAAATTTGATTACGGTTTATCACACTTAAAACTTACCGTTTTTGAAATATTTTCAATTTTATGAAATTGCAGTAAAAATTTTAAGGCTTCATTTCTCCAAGGGTATCAAAATTTTTAATATTAAATATTTACTGAAGATTATTTATTGATCAGATATTGTGTTAAAATAATAAAATTTTTACTACCTTATTCAGAGTGTCCAAAAATTCGTATTAAATATTTACTAGCTTTAAACGGCAATAACTTGTTTAATTTAAATGGAACACTGCATATTTTACGTGAATCATATGCACAATTTAATTGTCTATCAAATTTTATTATACCATTTTTTACCTATCTCTTCAATTTTTCGTACAAAATGCATTTTCTTATAAATTAGACCTCATTTATCACTATACCCATGGAATATTGACATTTCAGATTTTTTTAAAGCAACATATATGTACAAAATATATAGGTGGTAAATATGGTAAATATTGCAAGCCCATTGGTAAATAAAAAAACTATTAAATCTTAGTAAAAGAGTACACCAATTAAATAATATACCACAATTATTTCCGACCAAAAATTAGTTAATTACATACTTTTAAATTGTTTTAGTTAGTAAAGTATTCTAAATAAATGTGGATTTGGCACAGAAATAAAAATAATAATAAGCTATGAAAATGAACGTCTCTATTTTTATAAATAAGCATTCATCAAAAAATAAAATAAAATTTATAAGGTGTTACTTTTTACCACACTGTCTAATACACATACAAAATTCAGTTTTTTAGTATTTGGAGCAATTATTATTAATCAACGCAAACAGTCAATTAATGTAGTTTGTATACTGGGATCATATTAATTGGTCCTCTTTAACAAAAAAATTAAATCATTTTTTTTTAATGAAATAAGCGAACTATATCGCCAATATTAGTATCTGTACTCTTTGAAAATTTGTTACATCTTTAAAAATAATCTAAAATGTCAATATTCCATGGGTATAGTGATAAATTAGGTCCAAATTATAAGAAAAGGCATTTTCTACAAAAACTTGAAGAGATGGGTAAAAAATGGTATAATACAATTTGATAGATAATTACATTGTACATCTGATTCACATAAAATATATAGGGTGTTCCATTTAAATTAAACAAGTTATTGCCGTTTAAAGCTAGTAATTTTTTAATATAAATTTTTGGACACTCTGTATAAGGTTGTAAAATTTTTATTATTGCAACACAATATCTGATCAATAAATAATCTTCAGTAAATATTTAGTATTAAAAACTTTGATACCCTTGGAGAAATGAAGCCTTAAAATTTTTACTGCAATTTCATAAAATTGAAAATATTTCAAAAACGGTAACGTTAAAGTGTGATAAACCTTAATCAAATTTACATTTATTTCAATCGTAGAATCCAAAAATAGAATAATATACAGGGTGTTCCATTTAAAAAAATACAACTATAATATTTTTTACTTATTTGGGACACTCTGTATCTTGTAAAAATATTTTTAAATTGTAGCTCTAATAGTCCTTCAACGAACCCAAAATTTACAATTTGTAAAAATCTAATCGTTTAGCTACAATACTCCGTGTCGTATGTGGTAAACAACCTGTATATTTCCGAAACATAAAATCGTAAAACTGTAGGACAACAGTGACTAACTGTTCTGGCGGTCCGCCTTTTATCGGCTTATAATCCACAGTATTAAAATATTTAAAAAAATTTCTAATTATTTTTTTAAATGGATTTATATTAAACCATGCTGTGTACTAACAAAAGTATCGTTTACAGTTTTAGTTCTCTTAAAAACTATTAGAAAACATTGACTTTTAAAAATATCCGAGGACCATATCAATTAATAATAATCAACTCGATATATTGATGATATTACCAGTATTGCTCATCAAGCAATTCTACTGTTATATTAATCAATTAAGGATATAAACAATCATAACATATACAATTTTATATAGTAATTCATTATAATAAAATTATAATTAAAATATTGTAATTATATTCCGGCAGATTAAGTGAAAAGTGTTGTTTTTATCTACTATTTCATATTATAAACGCGTTTTCAAAATTTAATCTTGTGGAAAATATATCAACATAAAACGAGATGTAATTAAAGAAATATCACCGTAACAACAGATATTTTAGAAAGGTCTAGGTTTGTGTGTTTAGACGTCGTGGAAGTAGCTCGAGACATAAAGAAATTGAACAAAACAACAGGATACAAGAGAAAGTTGCCAAAGAAATCCCTTCACGCCCTTCATATTAACGAGTAGTTTCAAAGTTTTTTTAAGAACTGAAAACAGGCCAAGACAAGCGAAAACAAATCGAGACAACCGAAGATAAGGCGAGACGAGACAAGGTTAGGCGAGGCAACATGACCTTGACCTGCTTTAGTCTGTTTTCGGCATAGTGTTTAAGAATAGCTTTGCGGGACTTGGCATTTTTTACATTCTATGTTTTTGATGGGATTGTACCTTTTATTAAACAACAAACTTATTCTTCTTTATATAAATATTATCTAGATTAATGTCATAATCTCACCGTCTTCGCTAAAAAGCGCGACGGGTATATTTCAGACTTAGAATTATTAATATCTTAAACTCAGTTCTTGAATAAATTTCGTAAATAACCTTATTTTAAAGACAAACTTGGTGTTTCTGAAGCGCTTTAATAATGAAATAAAAATCGTCTTATTATGCAAAACAAGAAATTTCATCAAGAAGTTTTCTTTAATAAAACCCATAAAAAATAGCATTAAGCCGTAAAATTGCACACCTCGGAAATCGTGAGTGAATTTTCAAAGAAAGAAACTAGAATTTATTCATGACGGTGTTTTCGTTTCTTAAAATGCAACCTTAGGAGCCAGGCAAGATAGTAAATTGGAAGAGATGTACGAAATATAACTCGCGGAATATTTTTAAATCTTTCATATATACCTGTATGCCTCAAAGGCACCCGAGTAATTTATTTGAACGCGGCAACGCTCTTCTTTTTCGTAGTCAATATCATCAGTTTCATATTTCTTTGTTGGCTTAGGTATACATATGTAATATTCAAATATACCACGCAATTTCCAGGTTTCCAGTTATTTATTCCAAGAAATACAATGTTTACAACTGCGTTTCAAATTATGTTAATTATAAAATTAAAAGTAAAACTTTTAATTTTATTTAAAATAAAGTTATATTTGGCGTTAAAAATATGAACGTACATTATTAAATTAAACGATGAATTTGCTTTTGCCAGACATTTTTTGTGTGAGAAAACCTAAAGACAAAGATCTTAAGACAAAAAAGTGATGGCGTAGGTCGACATTGTTGATGGTTGTTTTCATTTTGAAATCCACACACAAACATAGACTATTTTAATTTGGTATTTTGTTTCTTCACATTCATGTTTAATAGGTACAGCGTGGGTCAAATTCGACGCTTTTAAATGGAAACACCCTTTTCTATAAGAGATAGACGAAAACTAATATCGGTGTCTGGAGCTCAATTTTCATCAAAAACATGATGGTGAAAACCGCACATCAATATCTGTTACCGTTTCGGAGTTACGGGGTGTTTTTCAAATATATGCATTTTTAACAAATCGCTGTAACTTTTTTGCTATGTAAAATTTTGTATTTTTATGAAAACACTTCCAAAGCACCTTTTTACGTAGAATTTAACGGTTTAAGTATAATTCTTTTAAAATTAATAATTTAAGAATTAACAGAAAATTTGATTTTTTATATGGAACACCCTGTATATTTTTAATTTATTGAAAAGAATTTAAAATTACCTTTCCAAAAATATAACACACTTGATATTTTGCTCGATTCCTCTTCGAGATATAGAGTATATAAAAATTCGCCCGTTTTAAATAAGTAGGCTTTGAACGGCACTGACTGTAATGCAAAAAAATTCTAGCTGTGAGCATCAATTAAAACGAAAATAATATTTTCTATGAGAGATGCAGAATTTTATAACAACTTAAGATATATTCAACCAACATCAACACATTTAAACTATATCTAATTACAATAAAAATAAATAGGAAAACAAGACACGAGATTTTGCTACAGGTGTTCGACATATCAACCGTCTTCTGTTATGGACAGACGGGGCAGTTTTTGAACATTTCTCGCGGAATTTATTAACTTAGTGGGGGTGAAAGATACCCTCTCGTAACTGCTAAGTATTTCTAATTCTTGTCTAGATTATACGGAAGAATAAGGAACCTTTATTCTTCCGCAAATATATCCATAGGATTTGATCCATGGGCACTAAGTCAGGCGGCCTCGACGGCCAACGGCTGGGATCTTGGTTAGCTATTCAATTATTCTTGAAATTGACTGCAAAAATGTTCTCATAACTTCAGCTTTCAGAGGCGGTGCGTCCTCTTGCTGGAAAAATATATTTTCGAGTTTCATTAAGGGCATATCATCAATAAGGTGTCCAAGGCCTACTAGTTAAAAGTGGCAAACTTTTATAAATTCTGTATTTCGAAGGGGATTATAACAAAATATCAAGTGTGCTATATTTTTTGAAAGGTAATTTTAAATTATTTTCAGTTAATTAAAAATATAGAGGGTGTCTCAAATAAAAAATCACTTTTTCTGTTAATAACTCTTAAATTATTAATTTAAAAAAAATTATACTTAAACCATTAAATTCTACGTAAAAAGGTGCTTTGGAAATGTTTTCATAGAAATACAAAATTTTCCATAGCAAAAAAGTTACAGCGATTTGTTAAAAATGCACATTTTTGAGGAACACCCCGTAACTCCGAAACGGTAACAGATATTGATGTGCAGTTTTCACCATCATGTTTTTGATGAAAATTGAGCTCCAGACACCCATATTAGTTTTCGTCTATCTCCTATAGAAAAGGGTGTTTCCATTTAAAAACGTCGAATTTGACCCACCCTGTACATAAAATTGATTTCTATTAACAGTTAATAACTATTTGGATATTTATATAATTTGCAGATATATTAAAGACCAATATGTTTAAATTCATTTCATTTCATAATTTATCAAAATATGATACGCAGTTTCCTGCATCAATACGTTCAATTTAATTTCTTTATAGTTATGAAATTGGTATCTGTCATAACAAAAGCTAATTTTTAATGGAACTTTAAAAGCCTGTAACGTTTAAGAAACTTTTTAAGTCTTCATGACAAAAAATCGCAATTTAGGATAAAACTTTTGTAATAAAATCGATTCTGCCGCTTGTAGCTGCAAAGTTTACGAAAGTCCCTAATTTTTATTAATGAAGACGGTGAAAAGATTTTTTAGCATAAAAAACACCGTTAAGTGCTTAAGTGCTCATCAATAGGTTGGGGTCTATATAAAATTTCTCTTTAGTTATAATTTCCAAAAGATTTACCTATATATCAAAAAGTATAATTCATTTACTTGCAATAAATAACAAACAATTTATTTAGGTTTTACGAAACCACAAGAACGGTATTATAAATTAGGATAAACCTATTTTAATATCAGTTTTCCTAATATAAACGTAGCATAGATATTCACCTAGCAGAATAAACACAATGCTTACCACTCCAGATATTTTTATTTTATGTGTTCATTTGTTTAAAAATTTAATAAGATAAATTATTATCGAATAAAAAGATTAAGAAAAAAATAAAATGCTATCCTATATATAAAATGCTACGTATTCTAGCAATAGACAGGGAATAGACATCATGATCTCCCATTTTTGACAGTTATGTTTGACATTTCAAAACTATACGGATTTGTTCTGCTTTTTTGAGCTATATTTTATTTTTTATTATTTATTCTATAATTAATTTTGGTTAGAAGTAGTAAATCTAGAAGAAAATTGTGTCAGAACTTAACTGACAATTAATTATGACATTATTGCAAATTAAAAAAAAATTGTAAACTAGTTAGTGATTGACAGCGTTGATTGACTTCGATAAAAATCGAGATAAATAAGGGAAAAAATTCACTAGTTTAGATTCTCACAATTGCTTATGAAATTCATTATACAGAGTGTCCCAAAAATAAATGCAAGTATTTTAAGGGATGGTAGATCAGGCCAAAAGAAACGTATTTTCTCTATGCCATTTTTAAAATAAACTGAAAATAACCGAGATATTTAACTTTAAAAAATAATGGCAACATTTTGAGAACCGCTGGCAATAACCGGCTATTAAGGGCTTTTCAGCTTCTTCGACCGCCTGTGTTGCCAGATGGTCAAAAGAAATGTATGCAGAAACAAATCGCAAAACTCCACAATATCCGGAGGGATTTGCATTGATACGTTACTAAAGTTGTGTTATCACACAATAAGAAAATAAAAGAATTTACCCATATCAAAACAAAGATATTGATAGGAGATCGAGGTAAAAACGGAAACCAAACTCTTTTTTTTTCATTTTTAATTGCAATACTACACTTAACTGAAACACACAAACAATAATTTACTTCAATGCACTGCTTGACTGCATGTTATTATAACCAACTGCTAAAGCAAACGTCTCCATTCCTAACAAATTGTTCTCATGAAGTTCCACTGAATTACTGATTTACAAAATACATCGACAATCGCACACCATTTTGAATACATAAAATACTGTTTTTTAAACTACTTCCTAATATGGCGATGTTAAGATTTATTTGTTCAGTAAATGTAGCTGAAAAAAACTGTAAAAATATTGTATGCGTAAAAATAATGAATGTGTTTTTTTTCTAGAATTATTAAAAATAGATAATAATAAATAAGATTAAAATATTAATATGCTTGCTTCATCCACGTTACCGTAGATGGAGCTAAGAAGGCTTAGGTATAGGGTATATATAATAAACAAAATACGAGTAGCGGAAACAGGGGCCAAAAAACCCTACATATATGCTTATTCTCTGCATTAAGTTCATCAGACCGAAGGGAGCAGCCATTCGACGACCGGTTTAGGAGATTTTTCTCCATCGTCAGGCCGACTTTGCTGTAACCCTCGATCTGACCAACGAAAAGCAGAGAATAGCATTTGAGTACAAAACGTACTACTATGGCGAGAGTGCTAGACGCTCTACGCCATCTAGCGGTAATACAGGTGAATACCCTGTATCTTGCATAAGAGGCATTTCCGACCCATAGTGTGCTATATCAAAATTAATATTTCGACGGCATCCATTCCACGAAAGCATGACCGACTTACAGGAATCACTCGGTATAGTCAAGCCTACATTATATATTCATACTTTCAAAAAAAAAATAAAACGATAGGTACCTATCGTTTTACTAGAATATATACTAGAATATCTTATACTAGAATTTTAAGCACCCATATTAATCCCCTATCCCGCTCCACTTATATTTGTTGATATACATCTTCCTGAATATTTTTATGCGAGTACCGTACTTAAACATAGAAAACATTATTCAACACCGACTTAAACATAGAAATTTCCACAAAAATGTTGAACCATAATGAATAAAATTCTCCTATTTTATATTAGAGGAAAGCTTATAAAGGATTCATTTAAATACCGTAAATTCTCCGGTTTGATTAGTTTCTACAAACTATTTTTTAGTTATGAAACATAATAGGATAAAAAAATGATAAAACTGGATGGTAAAATAAATGAACAACGCTTAATTTGCATTTAAGTAAATATCATAATATTCTGGTTTTATCTACTACAGGTCTATCAAAAATTTCTTCAATAATATTCGGTATAAAATAATACAGCAAACCAAAAAATGTAAATTTTTATTTTAATAGAAATTGTTAACTAATATGAGGTACTTACTAACTTAACTAAAAAACAATTCTATTAGTCTAATTAAATCAACTTTAAGTCAACAACAACCGGTAAACTATTTCTTATTCCAAAATATTATTTTTTGTCGACAATCTGCGCCACGACCTAGCGGAGAAAAACAATATTTTCTATTTTGACGAGAGTCGACCATGGAAAAACTGTCATTTCTCTTAACGGCCTGTCGTTCCTTCAATACAAATTCGAATCTTTTTAGAGCACGCCGGCTTCAGCAACATTTGACTGGTGACAAATGAATATTGAATACATTATGTCAGCCGATCATTTGTCAAGCGTGGTGAACAGTGCCTGCCACAGATTAAGCTTTTGTAGCGAGTGGGCCCGCTCTGAATTGGTCCTGACTTGATTATAAATCGCTTTCGGGCAAAAGTTAGAAATCTAAACTTTTGTCCGGGAAATTTCGTAAATAAAATGCATCCCGGAAGTTGGGCAAGAAGTAAAGAGGCTATTGAAATTTCCTATAGAGCTACAATTGACAAAAATATCAGGGTTACTTTAAATTTCTCAGTTGTAACTTAGTTACACACTTAATTTACACTTTGAATATAAAGATTAAAGGAGGAAAACATCAACAAACTTATTTTGAACGTGGTGGGGGATTAATATGGTTGATGTAATAGCGCTTTCAGATGGAGCGGACCGTTCGCGCGGAAGCTCCGCGCGGATGTTTTTTCAAGATAGCTCATCCGGACGGAGCACACGCGACCCATGTGAAATTGTTTATTTAAACTCATGGAACTGACGCACAGTGCTTCGAACATATGGCTCTAGAGGACAAAAATGCAAAACTTCTCTTTTATTGTAGGCAATTTATTCAAACTAGGTTTATTTGACACAAATGATGAGTACTCTCATTGTACTAAATGATGATGTTCTTAGTCACACGTTTATGAAAAAAAATCTTATAAATAATAAAAATGTGGGAGCTGTGTTCCACCTAAAGAAATAATAATTTATAGTATGAAAACGGTGTAAGTATTAAATAAATCCCTGTGATAAAAAAGAATTGGAATAACATTAGAACATGATTCCTACAATATAAGCCAATATAAGATAAAAATGTTTTTCTTTAATGGAAAAGAAACATTAATGCTATATTTAATTTTAAAAAAACTGAAGATACTATAAATTTACTTTAGGACAACAAAATGCATAGATCGTAACTACTCTGATTCAGAAGAATCACTGCTGACAGAATCTTCCAAATTTATAGTATCCAAATCACAGGTAGATGAAATATCCTCACATATATGATATTTCTGTATATCAGTTTCTAATATGTTACTTTTTCGCGTTGTTACTGTTCTTTTTGTTGGTATGAGGGGTTCGGATGTTAATAGTTACCTCTTTAATAGACCATATCAATATATTATTTTTTCGTTTTCTTGGGTATGAGGTTGTGATTCAATTTATTATAAAATTGAAAGATGGAAACCTTTTTATGCGACGTTTCGCTCCAAAATAGTGGGCTTTTTCAGGCACAAATGGTCTCATTTGACTGGAATGTTCATCAATATCTAATAAAGAACACATTTTTTGAAATACAAACAATTTTCAGTTCTTGTCCTTATGATCAAGCCAAGTATTAACCAGATCGGCATTGCTTATCAATTTTACTCCATCTGAAAAGTATTATAAAATAAAGTTCGTCGCAAGCAGACGCAGGTGAACTATACAAAAATTAAAAGTGTATGAATATGACAACAAAAATATTCAATAAATACAATATGTTTTGATATGTTTTTTTAAATGCCTTTTGAAGTTTGAAAACGTGAAATTTTATACCCATTTAAGAATCATCTTAAAAATAAAAAAAACTAAACAATCACGAACTTGTTTAGAAATAAATTTAAAGTACATACCTTGTTTAACAATATCCATAGTGGCTTTCAATTAAGTACGTACTAACTCGTTTACGTTTAACTCCATATACAGAACTACTATGAATGTTATTCTTTTCATTGATATAAGATAATGATCGCAAAATTAATTTTTAGTGAAAATATTTGCTAACAAAAAAACGCTGTTTATGAAAAATAATATACAGGATGGTTGAACATTGCTATAAGTATAAAATTACATATTCAGATATTAGTAAATTTTAACTTTTTTTTCGGTTTTTGTCCATGGGACGAAGCACTGTGTGGCGGACTGTCCGCGCGGACGCTCCGCTCCATCTGAAAGCGCTGGGTATTCCCGTTCATCATAGCCGTGCTAATTTTATTCTATTATTATTTAAAACATATTACTTATTATTATTTAAAACGGGTGCCCGGTGGCGTAGAGGTACAGGCTCTCGTCTACCAATCTCAAGGTAGTGGGTTCGAATCCTAAACCCGGAATTTCATCAGCTGACTATTTTTATTAAAATAAAAATAGTTTGGGTACCTAGGTCGACTCAACCTTAAATGAGTACTTGGGATTTACAATCCTGAGGTAATAATAGGCGGTTGAAACGTAGTGCTAGCCACATTACCTTCCTTGTATACCGAACGGCTCTAGCATGGCACGCTGTACCTTGCTACTCCCAAGGCGTTACACGTTATATTCGGGAGCTATTATTATTATATTTAAAACGTGTATAAATATAATCTAGGGTAGACTCAATAACTTGTTGGTTTTACGTTGCCAATAAATGTTATTATAATTATACAGGGTGTTTTAAATAAGTGCAAATATTTTCAGGGCTGGTATATCTCGATAAAAGAAACATATTTTCTCTTTACCGTTTTTCAAATAAGTCCAAAATAACCGAGTAATACAATTTTAAAAATTAAAAAAATATATATTTTTTGCTTAAAATTTGAGAACCACTGTATCTTTTCTAGGTTTTCTCTCTTTTAAATTTAATCTAGTACCTATGTTACCATATTATCAAGATATTATGCTTTTTAAATAAAAATTATAAAAATTTTATATTAAAAAAATCGTAAAATTAAGAAACTGGCGCTTATCAAGTTCTTCCCCTGGACCCTTCAATGCAATAGGCTCTTTCACAAAAAATAAAATACCCAATTCAAGGACGAAATCTGAAATAGAAGACTATTTTCAGTTTATATATCCAAAAAAAAAATAGTTCCATGACATTGAATAATTTTTTTATAGGCCCTCAAAATTGCTTTAATTTGGAATAATTTTCAAGTGCCAATTGATGACGTATGAAAAATACGCCCAATCACATTGCAGAACCGTACTCGTGCGCCAGCCAACAACTGGCAACATTGCGATTTGATTTGACGTGCATGTTGAATAATAAATTTGAGGTTAAATTTTTTGTTTACTCCGTTTTTGTTTGTTCCATCATGGTCGTACCAGAACCTGGATTCAAAGGCGAAAAGGCGTCATCTGATAACTTTACGCAGGTTAGCATGGTAGCCCGGCGGTGTTGCCGCTTTTCAACAAGCCAAGTGTAACGTATTAAAAATAAAGTGCGGATTTTTATTCTGGGCTTTTTTGTTTTTATTTATTTTCTTAAGAACGACTTCAAGTTTTTCGAAAGTGAGATAGCAGAAAATTCTAGAATTAATTGCTTTATTCAATTATGTGAATTCCAAAATATAGTGAAAGACCATTTTTATAGAAATAAAGATGTCTTTAGATAACAATTATTTGTAAAAGAGCTGTTGAATAGGTGACTCCATAGACACTGAAGCCAAACTTGACATTTTTTTGTTTTGATTGCTATTCCCGATATACAGGGTTGTTCACCACATACGACACGGAGTATTGTAGCTAAACGATGAGATTATTACAAATTGTAAGTTTGGGGTTCGTTGAAGGACTATTAGAGCTACAATTCAAAAATCTTTTTACAAGATACAGAGTGTCCCAAATAAATAAAAAATATCAAAGTTGTATTTTTTTAAATGGAACACCCTGTATATTATTACATTTTTAGTTTCTACGATTAAAATAAAGGTAAATTTGATTAAGGTTTATTATACTTAAACATTACGTTTTTGAAATATTTTCAATTTTGTGAAATTGCAGTAAAAATTTTAAAGCTTTATTTCTCCAAGGGTATCAATGTTTTTAATACTAAATATTTAATGAAGTTTATTTATTGATCAGTTATTGTGTTGCAATAATAAAAATAATACTACTTTATAGAGAGTGTCTAAAAATTTACTTTAAATAATTATTAGCTTCAAACGGCAATAACTTCTTTAATTTAAATAGAATGCCCTGTATATTTTAGGAGAATCAGATGCACAATTAAATTGTCTATCAAATTGTATTATACCATTTTTTACCTATCCCTTCAAGTTTTCGTAGAAAATGCATTTTCTTATAATTTAGACCTCATTTATATCCATGGAATATTGACATTTTAGATTGTTTTTAAAGCAACAAATGTACAAAATGTACAGACTAGTAATATTATCGTTTTTAGCAAAACGATAATATTACTAGCCATTTGTATGCAAAAAGAAAACTATTAAAATCTTTATAAAAGAGTATACCATTAATTAAATATAACACCATTATTTCCGCCCATATACTAATTAATTACATACTCTAATTGTGTTCGTTAATAAATTATTATAAATAAATGTGGATTTGAGTCAGAAATCAATATAATAATAAGTTATCAAATTAAAGTCTCTGTTATTATAAATAAACATTTATTAAAAAATGAAATATCATTTTTAATGTGTTACTTTTTATTACACTGTCTAATGCCCATACAAAATTCAGTTTTTTAGTATTTGGAGCAATTGTTATTAATCAACGCAAACAGTCAGTTAATGTAGTTTGAATACTGGAATCATATTAATTGATCCTCTTTAACAAATATTTAAACAGTTTTTTTTTTTATTTTTAATGAAATAAACGAATTATATCGACAATATTAGTATCTGTACTCTTTAAAAATTTGGTACATCTTTAAAAATAATCTAAAATGTCAATAGTCCATGGGTATATTGATAAATAAGTTCTAAAATACAAGAAAATGCATTTTCTACGGAAACTTAAAGAGATAGGTAAAAAATGGTATAATATAATTTGATAGACAATTAAATTGTGCATCTGATTCTCGTAAAATATTCAGGGTGTTCCATTTAAATTAAACAAGTTATTACCGTTTGAAGCTAATAATTATTTAAAATAAATTTTTAGACACTCTGTATAAGGTAATATTATTTTTATTATTGCAACACAATAACTGATCAGTAAATAAACTTCAGTAAATATTTAGTATTAAAAACTTGGAGAAATGAAGCCTTAAAATTTTTACTGCAATTTCACAAAATTGAAAATATTTCAAAAACGGTAAGGTTTAAGTATAATAAACCTTAATCAAATTTACCTTTATTTTAATCGTAGAAACTAAAAATGTAATAATATACAGGGTGTTCCATTTGAAAAAATACAACTTTGATATTTTTTACTTATTTGGGACACTCTGTATCTTGTAAAATTATTTTTAAATTGTACCTCTAATAGTCCTTCATCGAACCCAAAACTTACAATTTGTAAAAATCTCATCGTTTAGCTACAATACTCCGTGTCGTATGTGGTGAACAACCCTGTATAGACGTCATTTTCTATTTAGAAAAAAAAACAACAAATTTTAAGGACTTTTCAAACTGGAAGTCATTAGAATCAATTATAATACATTTACAGTAAATATATGTATATTATATTCAATACCAAGAAAAAATTGTTGATTTTTTTTCTAGATCTATACTGACTGAATTCATAAATTTAATATAAATGATAAATAAGAAAGCTATGGATTTAAGAAAGTATTTCAGCGTCTCGAACACCTGCTTTAAATTCTATAGTCAATATTGTTATTAATAAACCAGAAACATGCAACACGCCCATTAGAAATCTAAATTTAAAAATTTCGTTTTTATTTCCAGATTATTTAGCCTTTACCGGTTCAAATATTTAAGGTCTATAATATGTTTGTGAACTATTTTTCAGCTTTGAAATTACACTTTCAAAAAGATTTATGGTCTATTAAATTGGATTTTAAAATTAAAAGTGAATTAAAAAATGGTATACACAAATAACAGACACAATTATAATAGCGCCTGCAATATTTTGGTATCAACTAAATGTAGGCGATAAATAACAATATACCGGGTGGTGCATCGTCGTTGGAAATAGGAAATCCCATGGGAATTTGAAAGTGTCCAAATATTGACTCCCCTATTAATTTTACAGCTAAATCGTAAATAGTTTTTTTAAAGGTCTGCGTATGCTCAATTCATATGCCAAGTTGGAACAATTTTGAAGAAGCCGATTTTAAGTAAGTTAAGAAAAATCGCACAGTAGGTTCCGCAAACTTCCTAAAATTGCGGAACCTACTGTGCGATAAACGTCTCAACATCCATATAAAAGACAACTTCGTCAAGTGCTACGTACTTTCCACACTTCTCTACGGGGTTGAGTCGTGGACACTCAAAGTAAGCGCAATGAATAAGTTGGAAGCATTTGAGATGTGGGTATATCGCAAAATGCTGAGAATACCATTGACTGACCGTGTCTCGAATGAACGAGTTCTAAACCAAACGAACAAGGACCGAGAACTCCTCGACATAATAAAAAAGAGAAAAGCAGCCTATTTGGGCCATATCATGAGATATAGCAAGTATGAATTCCTTCAGCTCATCATCGAGGGTAAAATTGAGGGAAAGCGCGGACCCGGACGACGGCAATGCTCCTGGCTGAAGAACATCAGAGATTGGACAGGCCTGGACTCACATACTTTGCTGAGAAGAGCGAAAAATAGAGAGGAATTTGCCATGGTTGTTGCCGATCTTCACTGAATGGAGAAGGCACTTTAAAAAGAAGAAGAAGAAAAACTGCATCTATTTTTATATTTAAACTGAACAGGTAACAATGCAAAACCAGTCAAATGTCAACTATAGTCAAAAATCAGCACTTCACAGAAGTGGCTGCAAAATTCCTCCTTCATTCCTTTCGTCCCAATCGATATAGTTACTTCAAGAAAAAGTTAGCTAAGGTCTTTAGTTTTCTATTACTGTGCTTACCACTGTATAATCATGTTGACTTGAAAAAAAAGTTATGGGTGAAAAAAAAATGTTCCCATAACCGGCAGGTCTCCCCTAGAATATACAGGACGAGTCTTAAATAAGTGCAAATATTTACAGAGCTAATAGATCTCGATAAAAAGAAATATCTTCTCTATACCGTTTTTCAAATAAATTCAAAATAACCCCGAGTTATTTTATTTAATTAGTTTCTTATAAAAAAAAAATATTTTTAATTAAATTTTGAGAACCACCGGATCTTTTCTGGATTTTGTTTCTTATAAATCTAAACTACTCCCTCTATTCCCATATTATCAAGAAATAATGTTTTTAACTAAAAACAAAAAACATTTCTAAAAAAAAAATTCGCGAAAAAAAATTACAATCTCTTTTTTGATTCGAAATGTACTACCCCTAAAAATATTTGCACTTATTTAAGACTCACCCTGTATATCACACCGTGCAATTACTAATAGTCTAAGAGCTAGCAACGTTTTCGAGAAAGTATTTTAAGACGTCCGGCTCTTTGATATATCTTTTACTATACTCTCTGGAACAGCATGCGGCCTGTCTGGCTGCCTATACCCGTTGCGTTCACTACTGGGCATCGGAAGAATACCTATATTTTTTATTAATTTAGTCCTATACATTCTAGTATTGAATATAAATCGAACATGTCTCCATAGCGCAGTGCGTAGAGTTTCCGACCACGAACCGATAATTCAGAGTTCGAATCCGGGTCAGGGCAAAGACTTTTTTCATTTTATTTTCGTTTATATTCCGATAGTAATATATTAAATAATTCTGGCGATTCAAAAAAACAAATATTTAATACTTTACTATCAGAATATAAATATACATAAAATAAAAAAGTCTTTGTCCTGACCCGGATTCGAACTCTGAATCATCGGTTCGTGGTCGGAAACTCACTGCGCTATGGAGACATGTTCGATTTATATTCAATACTAGAATTTAAAGAACTAATAAAAATATAGGATCTTCTTTCAATGCGCAGTAGGGAACGTAACGTTTACCGGCAGCCAGACGGGCCGCATGCTGTTCTAGAGAGCATAGTAAAAGATATATCAAAGAGCCAGACGTCTTAAAATACTTGTTTTTCCGACGTTGCTAGCTCTCGTACTCTAAGTCGTTATAATTATTACAGAAATAAAGATGTCTAGTAATGATACTAATAATTTATAACAAAATTGTTGAATAGGTGCTTCCTTAGAAACTAAATAAAATAAATTGACTTGGTTTTACAAGAGATTTCACAACTTTTTGGAGTGGAAGAAGTTTTTCATAGGATATTCAAAATTCAAAAATTCAAAATTCTTTATGCATGTGAATTACCATTAAGGTTTACAATCGTCAATGTTATCAAGCCTTGCAAGATACAAAGTAAAAAGTAAAAAAGTAAAATGAGGTAAATATGTTATACATATACAGGGTGTTTCAAAACAAATGCGAAAAACTTGAGGGGGTGATTCCTTGTTCAAAATAAAGGGTAGTTTGCTTCATAAACGTTGGGTCAAAAGTCAACCATTAGGGAGATATCGCGGTACAAAGATGGCAGAAAAATAATGTTTTAATTTTTTATCTTGAAAACGAAAAGAGATAGACTAATGAAATTTTATGGAAGCATTACTGTTATGAAAACACACTTTCTGGTAATTTTCTCACTTTTTAAAAATGAGTGGAAGGGGTTGAAATAAACTACCCCTATTATACTTGTTAACGAAATTTAAAGAAAAATCTTATCAAACGCACGCAAAAAAATTAATTTGGGTAGTTTAGTTTGTTTTTTTTATCTCTTGTGTTTTTTTGATAAAACTCACCGATTTGAAATTAAAAAATAAAATGTAAAGCATTACCCCATGTCAGGACAAAAAACATTTTTATTTTTTAATATTTACTTTTTTTATTATTTTGTACTTTCATGAATTAAAATACAGAATTAAAAATTGTCTTGGTAAATAATTTTTAAGATGTTATCGTTCAGAAAAAAATGTAACGATATTATTACGAAATAAAACTGTTTGACAGCAGCCTATTAGATTCTTTATCTAAAAATGTTTTTTGTCCTGACATGTAATGCTTTACACTTTATTTTTTAATTTCAAATCGGTGAGTTTTACTAAAAAAACACAAGAGATAAAAAAGTGTCTAAACAAACTAAACTATCCAAATTTTTTTTTGCATGTGTTTGATAAGATTTTTCTTTAAATTTCGTTAACAAGAATGATAAGGGTAGTTTATTTCAACCCCTTCCACTCATTTTAAAAAAGTAAAAAAATTACCAGAAAGTGTGTTTTCATAACAGTAATGCTTCCATAAAATTTTATTAGTCTATCTCTTTTCGTTTTCAAGATAAAAAATAAAAACATTATTTTTCCGCCATCTTTGTACCGCGATATCTCCGTAATGGTTGACTTTTGACCCAACGTTAAAAAATAGAATTTGATAGACCAATACCCCGGACCATCCTAACACCTTCTTAGACGCCAGTATTCTGTTACAATGTTATTTTTGTTTCGTGTATTATAGTTATAAACTTTGCTGTGAGTTGTGCATGAGACTATTTTATTCCTTAAATCTAGTAGGTTGCGATAAATATAAAGAGATGACAATGTCCGTATTCCCAGAACCCGGAAAGCGCTTCGACAATCTTCTCTGTACCCAAGACCGGCCAGCAGCCTTACGGCCCTTCTCTGTAATCTAAAAACCCTATGGGTATCTAAAAGCGCTATTGTTAGAAATATGATTATATAAACAAAATTGATTTATTTGTTTGTTGGGAAGATAAGCACGGACCGCTGTCGGTCGCGCAGGTGATGAGACACTTCAGCACGCTCGTTTCAATGCTGTCTGTGTTTATTAAAGTTTCCTGACGTATTATTTGTGATTTATAGTTGATTAAATGTGTTGAATTGTAGTTTATCGGAAATGTTCTGTGTTTTTATTATTTAATTGCTAAAACTATATACTTTACCTATGACACACGGTGGGGCCGATTGAAGAATCGTTGGCCAAAACCTTCAAAGATATATGGATCAACCAAAAATATATAGAATTTAACAGTTTTTGCTTAATTGAATTTCTAGGTAGCCAATCTTCAAAATTTTAGTTAATTAAATTATACTTCACGTACATACCCAGCATATTAGCTCATCAATATAATGTGAGAAAAAATACCCGGATGACAAAACTTACACTTTTGCCTTGCAGGCCATTTCGAATATTGTTGTCTTGTGGCATGTCTGTGTGTCTGTCTGTCTGTTTATCGGTCTGTTTGATATATTTTTTTATCCGTATGTAACCAACAACTTTGATAAAAAAATAAATATTGTTTTTGGATTCTAGTTTTGAAGAAGTAATCAAGAAAGTATGGGCTAGATTTTTCGAGTACCTATTACAGTCAAGCATCTAAAAATTAATTTCGGATAATGAGGGGGTTCCAAAAATTTTAATAACCATTTCTGGGGAAGGGTGGTTTTGGGTGCCGGATTTTTTTTTCTCCTTCTATTTTTGGATTGGAGCAACTAAAAGATTTGAAATTTAGCGTAATGTAATGTGTTCAGTTAGGTTAGTTAAAAATAACTTGTTTAAATGCTTAAATTTTTAAAATCGGTTCATTATTTTAGTACATATCATAGTTTGAATTTACGTGCGGATATTTTAATAAGTTAAGCCGCCATCTTGAAATTTTAAACTGTCATATTTAGACTAAAACGTAATATTTTTAAACATATTGCCTTACTTCAAATCTCCATGTTGTTCCATTAAAAAGATAAAAAAGGAGTGGGGAGTTGTATATTATCTAAGCCTCGATCTAAGCATTAATTCAGTTAAAACCCACAAAATTTGTAGATTTGAGGTGGGGTGGGACTGAAGGGTCTAGGACCCTTGGACCCCCTAACTATGTGCTTGATTACAGGCGATTCATGAGTATCAGATTTTATTAAAATCACACGAACTTAATCTAAATAAATCATAAAGACCTATAGTATCTATTACTCAAAGTATACCAGGGACATACTTACATTTAAAAATATTTTTTTAAAGTTGCGCAAAGTTGCGCAAGATGGTAACAAATACATGAAGGGTAATGTCCAATCTTTCAAAAAACATCAGCTAATAAATTGGGCAACTTTGGGCACTCAAAAAAACTCAAGGTTAAATAGCATATTTTATTTTTTATATTATACTAATTTAATAATTAATTTAGTGTGCATCAGTGAAAAAGTTTTTTTTTCAAAATATAGCTAGAAATAGTCAAATAGTATTGTACTTTTATAAAAAAATGCAAAAAATTAATTGTATTTAAAAATTAACCAAGAAATTTTACTTATTATTCGGGCCCTACAAATTGCAATTACTATACACAGTAGAACTAAACCTTCGACATTATAGCCCTTCACTGGTTACAGATCTGCATCCAAAAATTTTTTCTGTGCATAATATAATATTTAGGTCTTTTCTGTATTCTATGGTCATCAAAACTTTTTGAAAAAGCAACATCTGTTTTATAAGGTTCTGGCCGCAAAAATGGCAATCGGCCCCACTGTGTGACACACATGCAGCCTAAATTTTATTAGGTAATACCAGGGAAATTTATCAAATAATTTTTAAATTTAACTGTTTATATGCTATGGTATAAAGCCTTGTTGTTGCACGATTGTTGTTTAAAAGCAAGTGTGTTCCGTGCCCCATTTTGTTTACGGTGTATAATAAAGGGCTATGTATTTACCGCACTGACAGATCTTGGGATTTTGCCTGTACTGCATTAGTGATTGTAATTATCGGTGGTCCGAACTGTATTCCGGAAACTTCGGCAACATATTCTGTAGATAAAAATAAGTAAAAAAGTTCATATAAATGTATGTCCGAAAATGCTTAGTTTTAGAGATACAGGGTGTAGAAGTTTCATTATTATTTCTATTTTTTTTTTTCAAATAATTTATGAAGTAACGTCAATATTTGGATGAAAATTGGTGTCTGGGAGTTTTTTGACATGAGAAATTTGGGATTTTGATGTCAATATGACTCCTATTACGCGCCACTTACGTTTTTAGCTGGTTTAAAAAGTACATTTACGGTTTTTTTAAAATAAAAAAGGTATATTGGTAAAAAACGCTACGAGTAATGGTTTTCGAGATATTTGGAATCGAAATTATCAATACCTATCATGCTGCCGAAGTTTCTGGAATATAGTTCGGACCACCCTGTATATTTTTTTAATTAGTTATATAAATCTTGAAACCTGTTTAATAAAAAAAAACCTTGTTTAACGAATCCTCTTCTTAAAACGTCTTCACTGAAAAGTGATCATCGACATAAAAAGTTTGCGAACCAGTGTACTGTATAAATTGTTTTCCAAATAAATTCAACCCTCCTTCTCCGATCGCGATTAAATTACATTGGCAAAGAATCCCCTCGGTTTGTTGTTTTTGTTCTTTACAAGGCGACTCGCATTTCCCAACTTAATTCCCATGAAATATGTTTATAAATCTTTGGAAATCTTAATTTGCGTCGCGCTGGGAAGTGCCGCCAAGATTATGAAGGATCAAAAAGTTTCCGAAGCAATTTTGGCGACTGACTTTTATACTAATTAATTTCTTACTCGATCACTTTCCTAATTTCCTTAGTTTGAAACATTAATTTTAGGAAAAAGTCGGCCGTTTTCCGCCAAAGAAAACTTAATTTAATATATTAAAATGTTTAGGCACGACATCGAGTTATTAAATAAAACTTTTCGATGGATAATTTGCCGTGAAATTAACAGTTACAGTGCGTCAAAACAGGTTTCATTAATTAAAATTAATTTTATTTGACAAAACAGTTTTTAAGTCACGTCTAGTTAATCAAATATTAATGAAAAGTTAATTAGAACATTATAAATATATTTAAGGCTGTATTTAAAAAAGACGAAGGCGCTTCAAGATATGAAAAATGGAAAAGCATCAGGGGACGACGGAATAACAGCTGAAATATTTAAGTACGCTAGTAGGAGAACTTGGAAAATCCTAGCAAATATACAGGGTGATTCCTGTAAGACGGTCATGCTTTCGAGGAATGATAAGGGACGTCGAAATATTAATTTTGATATAGCACACTATGGGTCGGAAATGCCTCTTACGCAAGATACAGTGTGTTAAAGTTTTTGAAAAATTAAAGATATTCTTTAATAGTTTTTTAACAGTTGAAGGTATCGTTATAAAATTTCATTATAGGAATCTACCTAACAGAGATACTTTAAATGTGAAAAGAAGATGTTTTAGTTTCAACCAGTGGCGTAGATGTGATACGCATCGGGTAATTTTTCAAATAAAAATATCGGAGTTTTTTTATTTACTCGGTTTATTTCCAAGAAAAAATGTCTATTGCAACTTTCTCCTATCTAACACCATTTTGTCATAATTTAAAAATAAATAAATTTTTAATGAGAATCTTAAATACAGCGAATTATTATAACTAGAGGGCAGAAACACATGTGCATCGTTAGCTCCCAAATTTTTAAAAAATTATAAATTTAAACTAGAATTTTTTTTATTGTTAATAACAAAAATTCGTAGTTTTAAGGTAGTTATAATAATTCGCATATTTCAGGTTCTCATTAAAAAAATATTTATTTTTAAATTGTGACAAAATAGTGTTAGATAGAAGAAAGCTGCAAGAGACATTTTTTCTTGAAAATAAACCGAGTAAATAAAAAAACTCCGAAATTTTTATTTTTATCAGTGGCGCACTATTTTTTTTAAATTACCCGATGTGTACCACATCTATGGCACTGATTCATACTAAAACCTCTTCTTTTTACATTTAAAGTGTCTCTGTTAGGTAGATTCCTATAATAAAATTTTATAACGATACCTTCAACTGTTAAAAAACTATTAAAGAATATCTTATATATAACTTTTCAAAAACTTTAGCACCCTGTATCTTGCGAAAGAGGCATTTCCGACCCATAGTGTGCTATATCAAAATTAATATTTCGACGTCCCCTATCATTCCTCGAAAGCATGACCGACTTACAGGAATCACCCTGTATACACCAGCTCAGCTGTCTAAGTAGAAAACATATACCACAAGACTGGAATAACGCCACCATAATTCTAATTCATAAAAAAAGGCAGCAAAGAAACCATCAGAAACTATAAACCAATAAGCCTACTACCAGTAACATACAAGATATTTATAAAAACAATAAACAAGAGAATACAAAACACGCTAGACGCTGTAGTTTCCGAGATCTCAATGATAAAGCTCGAGTTTGGGACACCCTGTACAGTTCAAAATATCTGTAAAATAAAATATTCAGATGTACGATTAAATTATGTCTTATTAAACTTTTAATAAAAGGATGGTGTGAAACTCCTTCTATAACATACAACTGCATGTTCTGCTTTGCAAGTTTTTTTTCTCAAAATGTCACACAGTATTAATTTTTGCAATGCGATTGACAATGTAAAAAAGTCGTTTTAACGCCTAGGCATAAAAGTAAAGCACTTTTACGCCTAAGCACAAAAGTACGAAAATATTAAACTGACATAAAGTATCAAATTCAACAAGTGTAACCATAGTTTCTCGATACGTAATTACTTACAAGGTATTATTTTTAAATATTTTTTATATTATTTGCAACGTTTTAAATTGTTTAAAAAATTATTTGTGACGTTTGAAAAAAATGCATGTTCTATTCGGAGTATGACTTTTCTGTCTCGCCTGTAGTGTCAACGCCTGTAGTCAAACGTACAGTCTCACCACAAAATATATCATTTTTACCCCCAGTGAAACATTTTTACTTCCTGAAACTTTCTTTTTCTTTTCAAATTTAAAATAAAGCCCATGATTTCTCCGTGGTTTCTTACTAGTAAAAAGTTAACTAAAACATTTAAGATGTATTTTATAGTACTATTTCTTTTTTCTTTAAATATACATAAGCAAAAGTAGAATTTTAACTACAGGCGAAAGTGTAAAAATAACACTCAGAGACTCAAGAAAAGTGGAGATTTATGTTTGAAGAAACTTGTCTCGAAGGTATATGCATCTTTAGGATTTATGTTTTGCGAATTTATGTAATGAAAATTCATGGAGAACTAAGGTTAACTGTTTGAAAAATTATTTTTAGCTAACAGCATTCGGAGCACATACATTACGTTCAGCTGTAAACCACTCGGCTAACCCTCGCAATTTATACAAGCCACTTTAGAGCGAGTAAACAGAAATATTATTTATGAACGTTTGAGATATGTGGCTATTAAGACAAGAGATTGAAAATAAAGTAGTATTTACAATTTACTATAAAATCAAATTCATTATGTAAAATAAAATGTTATACAGGGTGTTTCAAAAAACATGTGCCATTTCTGGTGGGGAGGTTGTTCACGTAAAAATAAGATTGATTTTTCATATCAACATAGGTCCTATTCTGCTTTGTTTCGTAGCTACAGGGTGTTAAAGTCTTAATTTTTTTTCGATTTATTATAATTTTCTGCTAAGTACCTTTAGCGTTTCAAATAAAACTTTGAGGGTAAAAGTTGCTATAAATGCGACATATTTTAAAGCTAAAAAGTGTCGACATATTCACCAGGGACGTGCATATGGGTTATCACCGGAATATTTTTCAAAAAATTCGATTTTAAAATTTCTATTCGATTCCTCAAAATATTCAAATTCAAAACGATTAGGAATACATTCGATTCCCAAAAGTATTCGAATACAAGATATTTAATTCTAAAAATTTCCCTTCATTAATATGGAATGAAACGTGATTCTAAAGTATATAAATATTTGAATGATTTGCGAGATGATCTGTGTTATGTTTTATGTTTTAAATGTAGAATATCGGGTTTTTCGATCCCTTAGTGTTTTACTATAAATATATAACTCAATATTTTCATATAATTTATATCTTCATCAGGAGAATTATTCTACAATAATACAACACATTTTTAAAATAGTACCAAAAATATTATTTCTGTACTTACAAAACTAGAGTAACCCTATTATAAAATAACATTTAAATAAAAGAAGACACATTACACTATCAACGTCAAATACAGTACTGAGAACAAAATGATAAAGAAATCTTGAAAAAAAAATCTTTTACAAATTCATTAATGCCACTACATAATATCAAACATTTTGTCAGACATACTAAGAATTAGTTTAGGAGAAAAAAAAACAAATTTTAACGTAACAGATACATTTTCTTTTCTATCAGATAATTATGTTTTGGTGTCATTGGATGTTAATAATAATAATAGTAAATAATAAACTTTATTAACTTTTAAATTAGTACAATAAAATTAACAACCGTTTCTTTACTAAAGGCACCTAAGACTATGTCTTGTGTTGTGCCTTGTTTTGAGAGTTACTTTCTTATCAAAAGTTAAGTAGACACAGAAAGAAAGAGAAAAAAAATAAAACATTATAAATATGTAATAAAATTATACAAGCTAAAATTCTAAAGGTTGGTAATAATGGTTTGTCCTAGACCAACATGGAGTGCATTATCATATAACTGACAACTATATAAGATTTAATGTTCTTTTTGAAAATACGACTAGAATATCTCTCTCTTGTATGACGGAGGTAAACTGTTATATAATCTTATTCCATTTTAAGATATACATTTTTGGCAGACTGATTTACTAACACGATCTATAAGAGGCATTTGTGTAGCTTGACTTCTGGTATTGTGTGAGTGGTGCGCATGATACAGATTGTTCTTCGAATGTATTAATATTAATATAGATTTAATATATAGACCTGTTACATTCAAAATACAATTTGTTGTATAGATATCTCTTACACTAACTCTACTTTTAATCTTGAATATGACGCGTATGATAAAATTTTGACAAACTTGTAACTCTTTTAGTGTGGTTTCATACGCCGAACCTCAAACAGATATACCGTAACTAACAATTGATTCGGCTAAGCTGCTATAAACGATAAGAAGTAGTTTTTGAGCTAGTACATTGCGCAATTGATAAAATTTGTATATAAGCTTTCTGATTCTTTTAACCAGATAATCTATATCGGAAGTCCATTTTAAGTACCGATCGATGAATACACCCAGATATTTCACAACATTAGTTTGGATTACTTCGTCATTAAAACCTAACTCGTAACACTCGACCGTGAATCACCCCGTATACAAAATGTTCCTAAATAAAAAAACAAGCTCCAATGTTAAGTGATATTTTATTACATTTTGCATACAACCACTAACAAATACTCGAAAAGATAAGTACATGTAATTAGAACACTTCAGGACTGATTACCACTTTTGCGCCAATACGTCGAGCATTCCAATTAAAAGTAGTTCTATTCAGGACTACGAGTGTTTGCTCGAAAGGGCAAAACCCACCGCATTTTCGATATATAAGTGTTTCAATGCAACTGTAAACACATACATGTGCAAACGTATGCAGAAGGGCGGATGGCAATTTCAGCTCGAAATCAATTGAAACTGTGTCAACAGACCAGAAACTCAACGAACTCGATTGTCGTGTATTACTTTGCCGCGCCGCCGCGCCGAGCGGGACCTGGCGCAATTGTGGATTTAATTCCTTGGGCAAACTAATTTGCTTGCCTTATTGCCACTTGTCTCGAGTGGTTCGTTCCTATGGATTAGGATCGTCAGATACGGAGTGTTTTCGTATGTAAAACTGTATCAGAGTAAGCTTTTCTATTACAGGTTTGCATGGATAGGTCATTTTTTATTGCATTGTTAATATTATTTTTTTAATGATTTGGGTTAAGTACTCAAAAATGAATGGAGTCGAATATCTTGTATAGGTATATTTTAATAATTGTCAGCAGTGATTTACTAATAAATAAATTTGCTTAACAGACAAAAAAATTCTTAACGTTTAATCTCTTCCCATCGTCGGAAACAAAAAAACATAAAGAACAAAGAAAACACTATTTAAAATATCTAAATGCAACTATTCGAGAATACTTTAGTTTTTTTTAAGAGATACGTCTATAAAAACCGTTGACGTTCTGTTAAAATCACATTAGATCATGTTAAACTTCAATATTTAAAATTACTACCTGATAAATAGTTACCTAATAAAGTAAAACCAAAAAGCTTCAAACTTTCTGTATGATTATTTTTTAATTTCTTTTAATTTTTTTTGAGTCACTTCCTGTTTCACCGGAAATGACTACAACTTTTGATTTTTAAACGGCACCCTCAGTATATTTCTAGTTTATTCGATAGAAAATGACTCTCTGAATAGAATAACATGTCATGTGTCAACTTTTGACACTTGAAACACTCGAAACACTTTGCTTTGAAATTGTAACATGCGGTTCGTAACGAAAATTTGACTCCAAATACCAAGTGTGTGGTACCAAATTATTCGTAAGAAAATGCTTTTTCCAAATATGCTAATGAGCAACACTTGTTTCATTTGAAAAAAATCAGATATGATTAAGAATACGATTTGGGCATCTTTTAACCGGTCAGGACAAGACACGAAAAACATTAGACGATGAAACCTATTGTTCCAATGATCCTTGATTAAAAAATTTTGTTTTTAACACAGCCTTCTGAATTCTAGATTGAAATTTAAAATACGATTATTTTTTTAAGCAAAAATGTTAAAAGTTGACATATGGTATGTCATTCTATTTAGAGTGTCATTTTTTATCGAATTAAGTAAAAATAAACCGAGAGTGCCATTTAAAAATCAAAAGTTGTAGTCATTTGTTTGGTTGTAGTAAACCACATAAAAATACATTAATAAAAAACAACCATCCACCATACGAAATACAAACCCCTAATCATAGACAGAGTTCACACAATGATAACAATACACAATATATAGGACAATTCCATACATACTAGTGATGGGAAAAACCGATTAATTTCAATAATCGAGTACTCGAGTATCAAGCGATTGCAATAACCGAGTGATCACTCGAGCGAAATATCGCTCGTATTTAAAAATACGGTTTTTTTGTCCGTCGCATGTTGTAAGTACTCGTTAACGCCAAGCAGTAAGCTGCGTGCGGAGGGCACATATTCTTTCGGTAATGAACGGCAAGTAGTAAGCGGCGAGCGATTCGCTTGATCGCCTGATTGAGTTTATTTCGAAGCATTGTCTATGTAGGTCGTAAAATTTTGTCTCTCAGATACGCAACGGATAAATATACCGGGTGCGTCTCAAAAGTGGATCACCCCTATAACTTTTTTATTTTTTCAGATAAAACAACGAGATTTGGTATGTTAGTATATGACATAAATTAGGATTGATTGACAATCGCACTCTCGGTATTTTTTTTTACTTTATTCGGTAGAAAATGACACTCTGAATAGAATGACATATCACATGTCACCTTTTGACATTCTCGCATATGGCTTATTTGAAATTGTAACATGCGGTTCATAACGACAATTTGACTCGAAGTACTAAGTGTGTGGTATAAAATTATTCGTAAAAAAAATCTTTTTCGAAATATGCTAATGATCCACCCTCGTTCCATTTGAAAAAAATTGAGATATGATCAAAAATACGATTTGGGCATCTTTTAACCGGCCAGGGCAAGACACTAAAAACATATTAGACTATCAAATCTATTTTTCCAATGCTCCTTGATTAAAAATTAATATTTTTAACACAGCCATGGCACTCTAGATTGAAATTTAAAATACAATTTTTTTTAAGCGAATATGTCAAAAGTTGACATATGATACGTCATTCTATTTAGAATGTCATTTTCTATCATTTAATAAAAATCAGAAATTGTAGTCATTTCCGGTGAAACAGGAAGTGACAGCAAGAAAACAATTGAATACATCAATCAATCCTAATTTATGTCATATACTAACATACCAAATCTCTTTTTTTATCTAAAAAAATAAAAAAGTAATAGGGGTGAGCCACTTTTGAGGCGCACCCGGTATATACGGCGTCGTATAAATTTGCTACCTGCAATGTATGTAGAAAATTCGCTCGGCTTTTTATCGAGTAGGTCACATTAAAATAGGATTTCAATTTATTTCATTCTAGGATCGCTTGCGTTCGTCGCTTGGTACTCGTCACTTCATAATTCGTTCGTCGCTTGGTACTCGCTCGTTCATAATCGAGCGATGTCGGTTATTTCAATAAACGAGTACTCGAGCGAATTTTCGCTCGAATTATCCCATCACTAATACATACGAGGCATTTCGGAAAAAATAAGAAGAATAGGACAACAATATAACATACGAACATCCTCTAAAATACAAAATTCACTTAGATCCAGGAATTTGTTTGTATTGGATGTCGAGGAACCAACAGGATCTACTAAAGTACATGATCTTGAAACTCTATATATAAGTCGGTTCAGAACGTTCTACGACGTTTTCCGACACCTAACCTCCACTCTTGTCTATTTAGCCAGTGATCATCAGGTATTTCTCTATTTTCTAGTTCTTTATACCCTCCCTCCAGCTTCGTCGCGGCCTTCCTCTTTTATTTCTGCCTCGAGGTATCCACAGTAAAATTTGTTTTGGTATTCTGTGATCGGGCATTCGTTGCACATGACCAAACCATATGAATTGTTTTGTTCTTATGTCGTTCACAATTGTGTGTTCTGCTCCCATAATCTCCCTTACTCTGTTGGTTATTTGTTCTCTTTTCGATTTTCCAGCAAATCTCCTCCAGTAATCCATTTCGGTCGCTAATAGCATTTTCCCTGTTCTGCTTTTCAACTGCCATACTTCGCTTCCGTAAGTTATTATGCTTTTCACTACCGTATTATATATGTTCTTCTTATTAGCTTTAGAGATTCCTTGATCCCACAGTACACAATTCAACATAGATATTACCCTTCTGCCTTGCATTCTTCGATCATTTATACCCTCGTCGAGTTTTCCATCGTTAGTTATTTTTAATCCGAGATATTTATATTTGTCACAGTTTTTTATCACGCTTCCATCCTAAGACTATGTTCTCTTGTAGCCCCCCTACAGTCATACATTCAGTTCTGGTGATATTTACCTCCAACCCCCATTTCTTATACTCCTCTATCAGCTTCCTTGCCATATATTCAAGGTCGTCGTGATCTTGGGCTAAGACTATCTGGTCGTCCGCAAAAAATAGGGTGTATAGGGTGTCCTCATTTAGTAGGGGGATTCCCATTCCTCTACACTTAAGCATCCATTTTTTTAGTGCTTGTTGCAGGTATATTTTGAATAGTATAGGAGATAGGCAACATCCCTGCTTGAGGCCTTTTGTAATTTTTATGCTTTCTGACAATGAGTTTCGTATTTTTATTCTAGCTGTAGTGTTCTTGTATAAGTTCTTATCAATCAACGTTTCCCACAATTTATTTAATGGTATGCTGTCATAAGCCTTTTGGGGGTCTATATATATAGATCTTAATCCCCTTGTATTTTGTATCCATGTGTATTTGTGTATATCTCGATGTTTGTAGAATCCATTCATTATTTTTAAGTCATTCTGTTCGCATAAGGTTATTAGTCGATTTCTCTCCGTTGTCATTTTTTGTATCTTCTCCATAGGGTCCTACAACTTGGCTATCTGTACTTTTACCAACTCTGCAGTTCAAGTCTCCTAGTATAATGATTTTTCTAGTTTTTCCCACTTTTGTTATTTCGTTATTCAGATCTTCGAAAAACTTGTCTTTAACATTTACTAAAGAGTCATCGTTTATCTTGAAACATCATATGTGCAAAGAAGGTCCAAAAAACTGTCACAGGAATATATTATTTTTGTCCCAGAAATCATCCCATGCTTTTATGATCCAAGTGCACTGAATGGGTATGTAAAATCCATCAATAATGGCTTAGCAAATAAGGCAAAAGCAGTTTCTAAAACTGAAAATTCAAGCAATTAATATTTAGATACCATTTACAAGATTTTCAATGTATACAATTGTTGAAATTTAAATAAATTGGTGTGTTTCACATAATTACTCATATGAAATACAAATTATTCTTTTTTTTCATGTTTCTCATCAAAAATGGATTGGGGTATTAAAATACCCTACGCGAATACTTACGTAAAAAAAGAGGCGCGAGTCTCATTTTTTTATCTCACTTTTTTTACTTCATTTCAACACATAGTATAGAGTTGTTAATATTTATTTTCTTTCATGAGTACCCTCTCTCTAAATGAGCTCGGTGCAACAGAAATTTTAATCCTGTTGTATTCTAGGCAAATGCAATCTGCGCTGCTAAATCTCCACCGCTTCTAAATATTTTACTTACTCCGCAACAATTATTTTAATATCGCGAAACAGAACGTGAACAATCCGGCCCCGTTCCAATTATATAGGGATTTCCGTGAGCCGTAAGAAGCCACATTATTTTGCATGGATTGGTCTTAACAACAACAAACTACAATTCTGGAAGCTTTCAGCGTTATTAGGTGGCTTAGGTGGCTTAAAAGCGCCAGAAAACACGGTTTAAATCCCGGGATGCATCCATCTTTCAGATTAATCATGAGACGGGACGTGTCCATAAATGGATGCTTTTCACGGTACACTAAGCTAATTGTTTATTAGGGCGTATTTTATTTTCAGATATGCAACAATACAACCAATCTCTTAGTATTTAAAGTCATTCTTAGGAAAATATGTTTTTCTAAGGTTGTTTTTAATATATTGCAAAACATGACCCATATCAGAAGCACAGTTTTTGATATTTTAATGGACACACAAATAGTTCTGTATCGCCATAAAGAGTTTATTTTGACTAGATGTACAAGGTAGGCCAAATTGGACACTTTTAAAACATCACATAACACAAAAAAAAACACCTCGGGTAACACTCCTTTCTGTACGAAAATTAATATCGATGTCTGTAGCTCAATAATTTTTATCAAAAACATGATGGTAAAAATCGCACATCGATATGTTATCGTTTCGGAGTTACAGGGTGTTTTTCAAAAATGAGAATTTTTAACAAATCGCTGTAACTTTTTAGCTATGGAAAAATTTATATTCTTATAAAAACATTTCCAAAGCACCTTTTTAAATATAACTTAGTGGTGTAAGCACAACATTTTTAAATGCTGCAGGTGGATAGAGTGCATGCTCAAAAGTCGAGCGGCATATACCACCCTACTAAATGAGACTGTTGCAGTTCGGATGGCGGGAGGATGCCCGCAGGGGGGGAGTTCTCTCCCCTCTGCTATGGAATCTCGTTATGGACGGACTGCTTAATAGTCTCAACAGGGCTGGTTTCAACACTCTGGGATATGCAGACGATTTGGTCGTGTTAGTCAGAGGTAAGTTTAACACAACAGTAAGGGAGCGAATGCAAAGGGCCTTGGAGATTGTGGAATCATGGGTGACACGGGAGGGACTAAATATTAGTCCTATAAAGACCGTAATAATCCCCTTTACCAAGCGCAGAATACTTGAGGGACTAGGCCCTCTAAGACTCTGTGGTGATGAGATTCCTCTCTCGGGGGAGGTCAAGTATCTAGGAATCACGCTTGATACCAAACTGACCTGGAACCGACATTTGGAAAATGTCACAAGGAGGGCGGTGACTACACTAGCGGTAGTCAGACGCCTTCATGGAAAAATCTGGGGCTTTAGACCACAGATGGTGCACTGGCTGTACACTGGAGTAGTGAGGCCTTCAGTAACATATGCATCCTTGGTATGGTGACCTAAGGTAATGCAACAAACAACAATGCTCAGCCTCAGCAAGGTGCAAAGACTTGCTTGTCTGAGCATAACAGGGGCGATGAAATCAACGCCCACTGCATCAATGGAGGCGCTCTGGACCTTCCGCCTCTTCACATAGTGATCCAGGCGGAGGCAAGAATGGGACTCTATCGACAACAAAGTGTCTTGTCTCTGGGAAATAGGACAGAAACAGGACACTCAAAGATGGGAAATCCTATCGGGGGACCTCTACTCCAAATGAGATCGGACCAAATGACCCCCTGTATCACTACCACAAACCATTCGAGGTGAACAAAATGGATCGAGGAATGTGGACAGATATAACATTCCGTCAGGATGGACTAACCTGATATAAAGACGGGCCAAAGACCGCTGAAGGAACAGGAGCTGGAGTATTTGGGGAAAGACCAAGGGTAAGTTTATCCTTTTCCTTGGGTAAACACTCAACCGTATTCCAGACAGAAATCTTCGCCATTCTACAATGTGCAAGAGAAAACAATAGAAGAGCTTATTCAGATAAGCTCATCAATATATGCTCAGACAGTCAGGCGGCACTTGGGGCGCTTATGAGCCCAAAGGTATCGTCGAGACTCGTCTGGGAATGCCTGGAGCTCTGGCACGAAGGAACAGAATTGAATTATTCTGGGTGCCGGGTCACAACGGCATCCAAGGCAACGAAAAAGCCGATGAGCTAGCTAGGCAAGGATCATCGGCATCTTATCTTGGTCCAGAGCCAGTACTGGGAATACCCAAATGTATGGCCCGTAGTGCACTAAAACTCTGGATCAGGGAAAAGCAGAATGTCCACTGGAGAAACAGACAGGGGCACAGGCACAGCAAGGCTTTTATCCAAGGACCTAGCTCTAAAACCGCAAAAGAAGTGCTAATGCTTAGCAGGAATAAATTGCGGATTACAACAGGCCTCTTGACAGGACATATGGCTGTCAAGTGTTACCTGAACAAGCTCAATATGTATCAAGGAAGTCTTTGCTGCAGACTCTGCGATAAAGATCCTGAAACAGCGGAGCACATAATATGTCACTGCGAGGCTCTGGATCGCAAGCGACACTTTTTATTTGGGATAGCTAGGCTAGAAGCGGAGGAACTATGCTCCCATCCTATCAAGGACCTGCATAAGTTAGTGCAGGGCACAGGAATAGGAGAATGGGTGCAGATATAGAAAGGGGACAAACACAATAGGCCTCACAGGTCGGGCAGAGGAATCCGGCAGAGGACGGCCCCTTATTGTGAAAAAAAAAACATTTTTAAATAATTCACTGAAAAGAAAACTTAAAATTACCTTTTCAAAAATATAGAACACTTTATATTTTGTTCAAGTCCTCTTCGAAATACAGAATTTTTAAAAGTTCGCCACTTCTAACTAGTAGGCTAGCCTACAATTAGGCAAAAATTAATTAATTTAAGTTTCTGACCATCAATAAGGGATCCCCATTCCCTTATTGATGATCTGACCCTAATCGCACTCAAAAACATAGTTTTCTAGCAAGACGAAATACCGTCTCACAATGCTGAAATTGTGTTACTATAAAACTCCAACTATTTTTGAAAAATTTAGATTAGCGAGCAAACACTTCATATATTAAAAAAATAAGAACGACCATATAGATAGAAAAAAACAACAAAAACCTTAATTCTTATCTCTCACTTACACTCATTTATACAGACTAGTGCTAGCAAGGCGACTTCATGGTATTTACATGAGAATTGTTACTTTAATATTTTAATATATTATAAGCATTTTTTAATATAACTGAGTATATTTTTTTTAAATGTGTTGTGTATCTTTTAATATTATTAATTTTTAATGTTTTTTATTTTTATACTATATAACAAATTTTATATTCTGTATGACAAATTTTATTATTTTTTTATTATTGTTATAGTAAGAAGAAAAAAAAGAGTAATAATTGCGATATTGTATAGTTTTTAGAATAAAGTGCCTGAAAAAGTGCATTATGTTGGAGCGAAACGTCGCATAAAAAAAGTTTCCATCTCTCAATTTATTATAAAAACTCGTACCCAAGAAAAGAAAAAAAAATATATGGATTTATTGTTATTGTTACTAATAACATCTAACTAATAAACTATCTAATATAGTTTAAATATATTGGTGTTGTTAACTGTTACTACTACTACTAACATGTTACTCCATTTTCCATTGCAAATAAATTATTTTCGTTTCAATTGCTGCTGACAGCTAACGGTAAGTATTTTTCCGCATTATGGCCAGCGTAGTTGAAAACCTACTTATTCAAATTGGGCGAATTTTTAAGACCTTTATATCTCAAAGAGGAATCGAGCATAATAGCAAGTATGCTGTATTTTTGGAAAGGTAATCTTTTCAATGTTCTTTTCAATGAATTAAAAATATATAGGATGTCCCATATAAAAATTAAAATTTTCTGTTGATAACTCTTAAATTATTAATATAAAAAAATATACTTAAACCATTAAATTCTACGTAAAAAGATGCCTTGGAAATGTTTTCATAAAACTATAAAATTTTCCATAGCAATAAAGTTACAACAACTTGTTAAAAATACACGTTTTTGAAAAACACCCCGTAACTCCGAAACAGTAACAGAAATCGACGTGCGGTTTTATCATCATGTTCTTGATAAAAATTGAGCTCCAAACATCGATCCTATTAGTTTCCATCAATTTCTTTTAGAAACAGGTGTTTCCCTTTAAAAGTGTCCAATTTGGCCCACCCTGATTACCACTAAAATTTGATTGCTAGCTTTTACAACACGAATTTGTAATTAGTGTGAACATTGATTTCGTCTTTGAGTTTTATATTAATCGCTTCTAAGACAGAAAAAAAAATATTTTTAACATTTCTTTTTCATGCCACCGAGCAACATTTTATTTTAAGTTAAAATTATTTTTTAGGGCTATGTGTCTACAATTCGACGTTTTTAAAATATGAACAGATATAACATATCTTTCTTTAATGATGGTGCCAATTTCCATAATAATAGAAACAAAATTCGTATTTATAAAATGCATCTCATATTTGAACAAATTGTGAAATTAAAATTATCTTCCTAAAAAAATAACATTAAAACAAATTTCAATAAATTTTGACAGAATGGTTCACGGTAATGTAGGATAGAGGTTCATAAAAAACGGTGATAAGGTTTTATAAAAATGTGAATTTTTACATAAAGGCTACTGCTTTGGAGCACCATTGCCGAACGCACTATTGCAGAACCCGAAATAAGGTCCGGCAATAGTGCGTCGGGCAACTTTTCTTTTTTTCCCAAGTAAAAAAATTAGTGCATCAAGTTTCTAAATCTCTCGATATCAAAATCTAATCGCCAATGTGTCTCCTTTACTACACCTTCTCGTCGAATAAAAAGAACTTTATACTTTTGTCCAACGTTAATTGATTCCCGCTATCCATAATCTTCCGGGCGAATTTGAATTTAGCCGCTGTTTGCTCGCGGAGTAATAAAAAGGCAGAGAGAGGGAGATCAAGCGGCGAGAGAAAATGCGATTCGTACGTGCCGCGACCGCAAAAGTGGAGCGTTCGTTCCGAATCCGATGATCGCCGAGTCGGTTTGAGGTGAAAGCACGCCTTCCTAGTCGTTCTCAATTCGATACGGCTGTTTCCGTAATTCTGAGAGCAGATTATTCTCAAAGGTAATATTTATTTTATTTGTTTGGCCAAACCTGTCTGATTAATGCCTCCTAACAGACCTACGATATTAAATTTAAAGCTGTTATTATATACAGGGTTATTAACCACATACACGACATGGAATATCGTACTGAAGTTACTAAATTTTGTGTTTCAATAATAAAAAGTATATTACCTTATATAAAGTGTCTATAAATTTATTTTAAATAATTACTAGTTTTAAACGTCAATAACTTCTTTAATTTAAATAGAACACACTGTATATTTTACAAGAATCAGATACAAAATTTAATTGTCTGTCAAATTGTATTATACCATTTTTCTCCTATCTCTTCAAGTTTTCGTAGAAAATGCATGTTCCTATAACTTACACCTCATTTATCAATATATCCATGAAATTTCCTGGATGGAAATCCATGGAACATTTTAAATTATTTACAGAGTACAGATACTAATATTGTCGTGGTGAATACAAAACATAAAATATTTTTTGGATTGTAGTAAATAGTGTTTAACTTTGTTGTTGTAACACCAAGGGTTCCAACCCTCAACTGTAATATTCCTTCTACTCGTCGAAGATTCCCCCATATGAAGAACACACGGGAAAAACAATGAGTCACAGTGGTTCCCCTTAATTAGCTGCGCGGTCATAACTGTGAGATATCTAGATATAGCTTGACTGCACCTTTTTTAATAGAAATTGATAACAAATGCTAAATAAATGTATATAAGAAACTAATGTAATATGTATTAAAAAAATTGGGCTCAGTTCGTGTGATTTGTATTTTAAGTTCTAACCATAGATTTAGTAAGAACAAATATCACATTGTGCATTTTAACCCGATCAAACAATCGGAGGTTGACTACGTACTGTAAAAACCAACTGAGATAGAGGAGGCGACATTGCCACATCTCAAATTTGCGCCTATCTACTTAGTTTGATTTGCACAAAAGGTGGCTTTAAAACTTTCACCGGATATCAATAAATCTCAATTTCTTAATAAAATTAATAGTTGATTTTTAAAGAAGCATGCGTAATAATATGTTATTAACCAGAGGATATATGCGTTACTATTAAAGGACGTGTTTACTGTTTAATGTGCTGAAACGTCTAGAACTATTAGCAACGTCGCTGCTAGTCTTCCAGAATGAAATGAGCCGTCCGTCCCACCACCCCTCGCGACGGCCCTTGGTCCGTTATAGCGTACTACGTTTAGCTTACGGTGTGTTTGAAGTCGGAATCAAGTCCGAAGTGAACTTTTCAGTAGTTTTTGATTTTGTTTAACATACTTTTGAATCTACGAATTTTCAATATGGTAGGACAGTGTCAAATGTGTGGAAAAATAAGCTCAAATTACCCGAATTTGTCTTTTCACAGGTAGGTATTGTTTCCGCCGTAATCGTACATAGGCGTCCCACAAGGGAGCCTCTCACAATTAAAATAATTTCTAATTATATTTGTTGAATTTTCATCTATTAAAACAAGAACGTAGTAGCCGGTAATTGAATTATATTTCGTCTCAGTTACTACCTAACTGTTGTAGATCATAACAAATTTGAATATAAACGTTGCATATATTTGAAACTTTATTATATGCCAGAAAGTGACATTTTTTGCGTCATATTTTGGTCATTATATACGATATTCTAAAGGATTTTGCTCAACAAATAAACAAAGGTGTTTATCCGTCCTTTTTTACATTTTATTGCTTTATTATATGTTATATCTGCCCCTTCGGTCTTGTTTAGACAAGTTTTTACCACCGTACAATACAAATACCTCTTCCTAGAGTTATTTGTACGGTGTGTTTACCTTTTTTTAGAATGGGACGAACTGTAAATAATTCTTAGGCTACTAGTTTTATACATACCTATATACAGAGTAACCCAGGCCTCCAAAAAAGCTTTTTACCTATTACGTTTTTGGTTTGTGATTTTTATTTCAATCTTTACATAAGATCGGGGCCATTGTAACGTATATTTTCAAAATATTTTTGTCAACATACAGGGTGATTCAAACCGCATACATATGCTTAATGCAGTTCATGAAGATTGGGACGTTTAACTAAAATTTGATTGTCTGATTAAGCTACCTAAGTAATGGATTTGTAAATAAACGTAATATTCATTATTATGCGACAGAAATCCCATACTGTAGCACACAGATTTGATACTTTTAATGATAAATGCCCTCTATTGAGGGACTAAAACGTAATTGCCTCGTATCAGAGCCATCATAAAACGAGAAGAAGACCGAAAGTCAAATCTTGTCTTATATTTTCAAAAAAACACAATTTTCTCACTAAAATAAATATTGATTTTAGGTATAGGAAGTTATTAATAATACAAAATTACCTATTAACGCTTTAACATAAGTATATGTGGGATATTAATTATATTATTATATTAGACCTTATAACAAAACTCATCTAACGAAAAAATGTAATATATTAATATGGAGTAAAAATTTTACTAGATACTTTACTTTTACTTTACTAATTAAATTCGTTCCAAAAAACGATACACCACTGGCCATTAGAACAATCCAAATGCGCCTAGTTGCCGGCTCGGTTGCCGGGGTCGGAAATTTTAGACTTCTCTGTCTCTTCTGTCTTTGTTTGACACATTGGAATGTTTGATACACTACCAACGAGTATTTATGAATGAGATGTTCGGTCTATCTTTATAATGTCTTTGGTTCTAACTATTCGGAAAGGTATACAGATTATGTTTGCACATATTTACATGTTTTTTCATATTGAAGAGGTCAAATTTATTTTAAATGTTGAAAAAATAAAAGAGACATTTGTTTCATTTTATAAATACAATTTTATTATCAATTGATATACAATGTGTCCACGAAATAAGTCGACACGAAGAGGAAAAAATATTACAGTTCAGTGTTGGAACCTTTGGTGTTACACAGCAAAATAAAAACACTAAATCACCACAATACACCAAACACTTTTATTTTACACTGGACGCGCGTTTCGCTAACCATGTTAGCATCATCAGTAGATGATAATAGTTTAACAATAACAACATTTAACAGTTTATAATCATCTGCTGATGATGCTAACATGGTTAGCGAAACGCGCGTCCAGTGTAAAATAAAAGTGTTTTGGTGTATTGTGGTGATTTAGTGTTTTTTATTTTGCAGGAAAAAATATGTTACTTTTATTTTAAGGCAAAAAGCCAATCTTTAATCACCCGGTATAAGATCCGGCGGCAATTCGCGGCAGCCAGTCGCAATTACTTTATATGCAATATACTTTAAGCAACAAGTATTATCATGCCGTTTAAGAGGATTTGAATGGGAAAGTAGTTAAAAGTCTTAAAGAGTGACAAGCAAAAATGTAAAAATACTATTTTTGTTGCCTTCAAATAAATTGCCATAAACTAATATTACTTAGGTTTAATTAAGTGCAAAAAAAGAAAAAACAGTTCTTTTTACCTTCTTTTCGAACGTCCATTACAGAAAAGGCAACAGTTTTATCAATTTTTATAAAATAAGTAATTAATTGGCGTTATCTGAAAACTGTTTATGTCAGCTTGATATCAGTAGCAAAAATGTGACATTTCTAATAAAAAAGCGCTACTCTAGGCTTATTTGATTTTGTTATTTATTATGTATCGTTTACAGGGGAATATAAGAAAAATATTAGCAACAGTTTCATACAAACATTTTGAAATTAATATTTCTAAGTGACCTATCTGGGAACCACTGTGACGAGTGTCCAAAACGATCAATGTTCAGGAAACCGTTTCTGATTCAAATTACGCATGGACTTTTATCGTTTCCCCCACTTTTAAAAGCCTGTTTCTATGTGACCGCTATAAATATTCCCGTTTGTTTAGGTACCAAAATGTGTAGCTTTTTTAAGACGGAAAATCTTATGCATTAAAATCAAATTAGTAAAAAATGGACTTACATCGTTTTTCACGTGTGCTCTTCATATTTGACAGATTATATTTAAATAGGAATAATCCATGTAAAAAATCTTATTAAGTATATTATAAATCTGATATTGGCAAGTTTTTAAACACTAACTTCAAAACACTTTAATTTGAAATCTGGATGCGCATTTCGCTAACCATGTTAGCATTAACAGCAGGATAATTGGGTCAAAAAAGAAATCATTAAAAATGGATACCGTTAACCTGAAAGACTCCCTCCGTAAACTGGAATTGGAATCCTCCAACGGTATGAGACTTCGAAGAAATTTCTCAGAACTTACAACCTAAAAAAATTAAAGATTTCCTTTGATTTTAGTAAAAACAATCTTCAGACTACTACGGAGTTCTTAACAGAACACTGTCTCCTCAACGAACGCCTCAGTTGATTGAAGCTAAGAAACAACGGCAAATGCAGATTCTATTGTCAAAATTGGGAAACACCAGAACACCTCATCACTGAGTGCGCCGAGATCACAACGATTCTGTGAAGCCGTCTCAGGTGATGGCTTTTGTCAAAGGCCTAAGACTGTATGATAAGTTATAACTCGTTAAAAACACAATAGATCTGGAAGATCGCGGTGATTAACCCCCCTCCCAAACATTCTACATTCTACAACATAGAACAAAATTCCAAGCACACCTTTATAGTTGAGCTTGGAATAAAGTTCACAGGTAAAATAAAAATGAGCCACAATAAAATTTTCCGATTATTTCATATAACCGTATAAAATAACAAAAAAAAATATTAGATTTAAAACTGGAAAGTAAAGATATATTATTATTCTCGGAAACAGAACCATATTATGCTTTATACCTATAAAACAACAATATAAAATTTTCAATTACATGCTGTACGATAATGGTAGAAGGAAAGCTAAGACCGGCTAACTCGCAGAGGCCATAAAAACATCACGGTGAACTAGTAAAAGCAAACTTCATTAAAAATAAATCCCTGCAATAACCAGTCAATGACAGCCGCTTTTATATCAAGCGCTAGATTAGTTGTTGATGCAGTAAAAAGTTTCGCTAAAGCCGTAAAAATAAACTTAATTTAATACAGCAAATAAATCTTAATTGAATTTGTCCGGGATTTTATTATCCGCTTAACAAAGCTAGAAAATAAAACCCGGATATACGCAAGGTAGAAAGAAATCACGTACGGCGGATTAGATTTATGGTAACAGATAATGTTAAGAGTATAGCAGTTAGACGGTTACTTTATATTTAAGAAAAGGAGTCAGAGTAACGTAATTTTTTTTAAAAAATAAGATTTTTTTTTAATTTTTCATAAATATTATATCATAAACAAATTAATTTATCTACCTACTCATAATTAGTTTAATTATGAATATACAAGGTAACTCAAATTACCCCACGATTGGTATCTCTACATATGACGATAGTTAAATTATGGTAAAATGATGCATTAATGTACCTAATAATATGCCAATTAGAATCCCTACTGGTTTCAACCTTCGAGGAACCATTGTATTCTCTTACTTCTACATGCAGGGCTTTGTAGAAGTAGGCCGACTAACCCTAGCAACTCTTGGAAACACAATAAGATCAACTATAAAAACACCACCGGTGAAGCTATGAAGAAACCCCCTAGCAACATGGGAACATTATCAATAGAAGTTCCCCAAAGAGAACTACAAGAGGGGCGGCTGACATTTGCGCGAGACCAGTCTCCACAAGTGGAACATACAAGCTACCACCTTTTCTCGCAACGGTCGTGAGCCTACTCACAGAATAACTACAGAACGATCAGTCAATGTAATAAAAAAGCAAACAAAATTTTTGCTGCCATCTATAGTGGGCTGAGTGCGGCTCAGGGCTTCAGAGTCAAAATAATTTATTTATTAAATAAAAAAGTCTTGTCCGCGGCATGCCTCAAACCGCTTCCCCTAGGAGATGCAAGACCTTGTCGTTGGTGTGGAAGCTCCTGGTAAGGTGCTGGGGGGAATCCCCCCTAGCACTTGGCTTGGTCTAAGAAGCATCTCACTCATCGTCTTGTCCCTGACTGTAGTGTCGTGGCCAGGGAATTGCAGCAAGACATAAAACGATACCGGGCGGGGCTACGGACAGCCTCAACCTTGGGGCACCGGGGGGCACCCCATTGTATTTTACCCCTTACTTCTACATGCGGGGCTCTGTAGAAGTGGACTGACTGTCCCTAGCGACTCATAGGAACACTATGAGATCTGGTAATAATAGTAATAAAAACATCACCGGTGAAGCTGTGGGAAAACCCCCTAGCGACACTGGGAACAGTAACAATGAAAGTTCCAAGGGGCCAAACCCAAAGAAAACTACAGGAGAGGTGGCTCTCCACTTGCGTGAGACCATCCTCCGCAAGTGGCATACAAGCTACCACCTCCTCCAAGGGTCGGGAGCCTACCTCCTACCTCTAAACCCAACAGGCGACACAAGCTACCGTTTCGTCTACCCGGCCTGGGTCGTAGCTCCTCGACTGTGAGGGACACGGGTCTCCGTAGGAAGTCCTGGGACTGTATGATGAGTCATAACTCAAGAAAGGGGGACACAATAGATCTCTAAGGTCGCAGAGATTAACCCCCCTCCCACTTATTCTAAAATTCTATGTCTTTTATTGTATTCCGACAATAAAAAGCACGAGAAATACATTTTGTATTAAAAACAAAATAAAGCCAGCTTAAATATAGTTTGAAGCATAAATAAAGGAGTATTTGAAGTACTGTGTGGACGGAAGAGGGAAATCAATCGCAAAATTCATGCATAAAATGAATTTAAAGACCGAGCCAATCGTAACGGTTGAAGCAATCATACATACACGACGAACTGTTCTGCAACCATACATACACGGCGTCAATTAGTACCATCTATAGTGGGGTGAATCGTTAATTTCTAATTTAATGCTCCATACGAGTGACTGGGCTCTGAGCCTACCTGTGGACCCAACAAGCGACACAAGCTACCGTTTCGTCTACCCGGCCTGGGTCAACGAGGCGGGCGAGACGATCCGCTGCGAGTAGGTCTTAGCGGAGCATAAGTACGGAAAGATACCTCTGACTGCTCCACGAAGGACTTCCTCCAGAGGAATCAAAAGCTCCTCAAAAAAGGGAAGAGTAAAGGAACCAAGAAACAGCTTGGCGCATCTCCACCAAAGAACAAGAGAGGGAGCGAGAACCTCACACCACAGTTTTCACATAAAATAAAATAAGAAGTTAAAAGATAACAAACTCTTTAAGTGTTGAAAATCAAGTAACATCCAAACTTGAAAAAAGCAGGAACAGTAACAATGTAAATATGAAATTTATATTTCCATAAAATTTTTAAACAGACAAGGCAAAGAAAAAATGGCAAATTCCCTCCAAATTTTTGTATCTGTTCTAGTTTACAAGATCCTTGTAGTGTGCATTCTAATACGGTAGAGCGTGTATATCATTTGAGAACTGACCTACATATTGAAAAGTGTGGTTAAACACAATTATGTTAAAAGGAATAAAAAAGAACAGGTGTTCTTTTATAAAAATATCAGATTTTCGTAAATAACATGTTTAAAGAAAATTTTAAAATCGATTATTTAAAAAAAAATCTAAATTAAGTTGTAACTGAATAAGAAAACTTTGTTAAGTCGAATCACATAACAATGCAGCCTGAAAATTTCCGATGCCCCTACTTTAAATTAACAGCACTAATTTCGAAGTTTCTTCTGTTATTTTAATTAATAATTTACCAAGTTTTAATGAACCGTTTAAAAACCTCTTAGGGATTCAATGCCCTTTCGGGAACATTTTCTAACTAAGTATGTCTTGCGTTGCTTCTATCTTGAATAATGCTTTTCCAAAGAAAATGTTGGTCAATTAACCATATTTGTAATTTGTCTAATTTCATGTTTGTTAAACATAAAGATAGTATATGTATACAACAAAAATCAACTGATAACAACTGTAGTTAGAAATATAAAAGTATTATTTTAAATTCAATCAAGTATAAAGAAATGTGTTGCTGATGTAAGTAAAGATTACACGCAAAGAATGTGATATGCCTGTTAGTTTTACAACAATGGAAATAGAAAAAATACAAACCTAGTTTAGACAGACTGTTGTGTACTAATACTAAGAAAGTATATTACAGTTGGAACCTTTGGTGTTACACAGCAAAATAAAACACTGAATCACCACAATACACCAAAACACTTTTACTTTTACACTGGACGCGCGTTTCGCTAACCATGTTAGTATCATCGGCAGATGATTAAAGCTAATCTAAGGCTAAAAACATAGTGGAGCGACGAGGTTAGCGGCGAGCAAACCAAACCATACCTGTGAAGGCAAATACGTGCGAACATAGTAAAGCGATCTGCTCGAGCGGCGAGATCGATTCAAATAATTTTGTTTTCGTCGCTCTGTAGAAAATGATGGATTCCCAAAAATTAATAGATTTAGTATTTGTAAGACAGATTTTAATCAAGATAGTAATCACCATAACCGGTACGTTTTAGATAAGTTACGAGATGAAGTGGCAACAAATTTTTTTAAAGGTTATAAACTTGCCACACTCTCTCCGGTTTTTGAAAATTTCATGTACACAACATCTTCTGGTTTGTTGGTTCTGTCGTATCAACCAAGTGTTTCCGCCACTACTGCCTAGAATTTTAACCACTGTTAACATTTTAAATTATCAATAAGCAAATGAAAATAATAAATTTGCACAAGTATTTCGCTATTCCTCGCCGCTCTACTATGTTTTAACACCTCGAGGCTTGATCGACGTGGTATCGCGCTGCTTGCTCGCCGCTATCCTCGTCGCTCCACTATGTTCTTAGCCTAAAAAGTACAATTTGAGCGTTTATATACTCGTTCAGTGGGTACCGAGTGGCCAGATCTAGCCAACCGAGTCAGAGCCCACCGAGCTAACAGTTAGATTTCCGCCACTAGAGTAGTAGGAACAAAGAACTTGAAGGAATTGGACCGTTGTCTCTGTTCATACTATCTTTACATTTATTAATTCTGATGCTTTCAAATTCTGAAAAGTCTACTGTAAAAGTAAAAGTGTTTTGGCGTATTGTGGTGATTTAGTGTTTTATTTTGATAAGAAAGTGTACAAAATATTACTTGACACTAGTGCATTCGTGCACACTCTTATCCAAAAAAAATTAAAAAAAAATACAATTATTACATACCACTATCCTTCAATAAGCTGTAACCATCAAACAATCACACTATCATACCTGTAAAGAAAACAAAATATTAGTTCATTTTCTCAATATGGTATATATAAAGAATCTAAACCAGGTTAAGGACTATATTTCCCGAAAGTAAATTTTCGATAGAATTTGAAAAAAATCTATCCTAAAAAGTGAGATCCTTTACTACTTAATAAGTAGAGGTGTGTAGTTCGTGAACGAACTAGTTCCAGTGAACTATTCGCATTCCGGAACGAAAGGAACTAGATCCCGGTTTTTTAAAAGACTAGTTCTTCGGGGCCTATTCCGAGGACCGAGACGGTGACCGAGATGTAATAATATGCGATTGTAGCTCGATGATTGGATGTAACCGTATGTTATCGGTCGCGGAGCGAAAGGAACTAACGAATGTTTCACTTTAGATCCCTGAAATTAAGAAATATCTGATATAAAGAAATATATATTCTGACTTTTTAGAGAAAACTAAAGGACTTAAAGTGACGAAAAATGCAATTTTAATTAAGAGAAAACATTCTTTACATTCTATTTATCATTTAGCTTCACCTACATGTGTCAGTATTAAGCATTTTATTATTTGCTCCAATTGATTTATGATATAGTTTTCTAAACTCTGCTTTTAGTTTCATTTTAATTTTTTATTCTTATCTGCAAAAACATTACCTATATGTTTTCAATATAAACGCAGTTACACGTCTCGTAATATTACGTACATTATAAAAATTATACAGATCATACCATGAATAGTTCTGACTTATAACGAAACAAATGAGCAAGCAACAGGGATGTCAATGTTAGTCGGGAACTAATGTGAACTAAAGACCTAGTTCACGAAACGGACGGACGGATAGACGGACGGACAGATGGACAGATAGATAGACATACAGAAATCTAAGAAACTGCTCTAAAAACTTAAAATTATTAATTATTCCTGTATTGATTAATATTTTAAAGTTAAAAAAGGATATCAAAAAAAAAAACTTTTTTGGTATTTTGTAACACAGTAAGCCGATATAACATTATCCCTATTGCCGGTTTATATTCTGATACAGTTTATTTTGTCTGAAAAAGCTCTTAAAGGGCGTAGGCTCGTGTTTTGATTCTCTCCCTTTTTTAAGTGTCGTTCTCAATTTTCGCCGATATATTTTCCGTGACATAAAAAAATAAACCGAGATCAAAAATTTAATAAAAAAGAAACACTCTCTTCGGTATTCCTAATCCGCTTAATTCTATCTGCCTGTATTTGGGCAATGTTGAGAAAAAAAGGTTTACACTTACTTAGAGTTTTTAAAGAAGCCCTTGGGAAATAAAAGCTTGTAACGGGATTCGAAATGGGGTGCAGAGAACTGGCATTACACCAATTTTATATACTCGAAAATGTCAGCTTTTTTCAGCATTTTTTTCTGGTATTGCTTAGAAACATATAGGGCTTTTTCACAAAATAGGTCACTTGAAATATTACATACCCCTTAACATGATATTTTGTATTAATACATAAAAATGTATGTCGATAGTCGCCATCCAGAAGCTGATACCGAAGTTACACAACTACAGATAAGTAGTAGTTATCAAACAGCATTTAAAGTTGGTGTAAGAAAAGAGCTTGAAAATGAGCTGAAACAGCCAAACTTTTGGCCAAAGGACATAAAAGTAGATTTTTTTCGTTTTTTCCTACATCGTGTGAGGAAAGAATCGAACCAAAACCAAGATCAATTTTAACAGTTACTCATCCACCTTCAGCCGTATATATTTTTCATCAAAACATACAATGTCTGAGAAACAAAATACTAGAATTAGAGATTTATATAAACAGCATGAAACATAAACCACAAATAATATGCCTTACAGAGCACTGGCTAAAGCCGGGCGAAAGCACATTTGTTAACTTGGAAAATTACAGTGTATGCTCGACATACGCAAGAAAAGATATGATACACGGTGGTGCAATCATCCTAGCAGAGAAAAATCTTTATCTAGAAGAGGAAACCAGAGAGGTACAAAAAAGCGTAGAAGGAAACATTGAATGTGCTTGTGCCGGGGCAGTTCATCTAAAGTTAGTAGTTATTTGTGTATATAGGACTGGAATATCATCATTCCAGGTATTTATTGACTCATTAAATGATATTCTAGATTATGTGAAAAACAAGTATAAAACGTATCGACTATTGTTGATGGGTGATTTTAACTTAAATTTGTTTAATAAAAATAACCAGACTGATACTTTTGTGGATTTACTATTGGGTTACGATCTTCATCAAACTATTTTTGATCCTACAAGAGTAATAAAAGAATCATCAACATTAATAGATAATATTTTTATTAATTATACGGATTACAACACAGGAGTATTGCATACAAATTTATCAGATCACTATGCTCAATTTATCTATTTCACTGTTAATAAGGATATAAAAAATATGTCAAATTTTGTTACTAGAAGAATTTTCTCAAAACATAAACTAAAATATTTCAAGCAAAATCTCGAACTAGTTGATTGGGACAATGTAACAAGTATTAATGATGTTAATACATCTTATAACAATTTTGCTTATACATTAAACCACTTTATAAATGTGATTTTTCCATATAAAAAAATAAATATTAATAATAAATCTAAAAACTGGATAAGTACAGGCATAAAGATATCCAGCAAAACAAAAAGAAATTTATATTATAAAATGAAAAATGGTATTATTGACAGCTCTGTTTATAAAAATTATAGTAGCATCTTAAAAAAAGTCATTCTAGAAGCTAAAAAGAAATATAATAATGATTTAATAATACAATCAGACGATAAAAGTAAAGCTGTCTGGACGCTTGTAAATAAAATTTCAGGGAATAAGAAAGAACATTCTGTAATTGACAATTTTGCGCAAAAATATGATAGTCCTATTTTAATACTTAATCAACTTAATGAATATTTCGCTAATCTAGACATTGATGTTAACACATCTCCAGAGTCTAACTTAAATAATACTCAAGTATGCCAGAACTCAATATTTTTGCAACCGACTACCGAATTGGAAGTTGAAAAAATTATCGCTCATTTAAAAAATAAGAAATCTGTCGGAATAGATCAAATACCTACAAGTATATTAAAAGAAAATGCAAATATCATTTCTAAGCCAATAGTGCACATAATAAATTTAATGTTTCTAACAGGGACTTATCCTGAACAACTAAAAATTGCTCAAATTAGGGCAGTTCATAAAAAAGGGAGTAAATCAGATGAAAAAAATTACAGACCTATTTCTATCCTTTCTAACATCAATAAGGTCATTGAGAAAATCATATATGAGAGATTTATAACTTTTATTGAAAATAACAGTCTATTATCCGATCTGCAAAATGGCTTTAGAAAAAACAAATCTACCATTCGTGCTATTTATCAATCCCTTTCGAAAGTATTAACCTCACTGAATAACAATAAGGTCACCATGGCTTTACTATTAGACTTATCCAAAGCATTTGATTCCGTTAATCATAAAAAACTATGTAATAAGTTAGAAAATTTTGGTATACGAGGTATTGCTCGTCAACTGGTAGAATCATATTTGGAAAACCGAATACAATGCGTATTTGATGTGGATAAGGATGGAAAAGTGTTGTACTCAAATGAAATTTCAATAAAAAAGGGTGTTCCACAAGGATCGGTTTTAGGACCATTATTGTATATACTATACACGAATGAACTTCCCACTATTTCATCTGAGTATATGGTCATGTACGCGGATGATACTGCTCTGATTTTTAGCGAATCTGACAAAGAAATATTATTGAAAAGAGTGATCGATAATATTAATACGCTAACAGAATATTTCAATGCATATGATCTAACTTTAAATATTCAAAAAACACAGACTCTTCTGTTTGCAAACCGGTCGAACGATAAAATATCTATACCATATAAAGGGCACAATCTAACTTCTAAAGACGAGGTAGTGCTTCTGGGCTTACACATCGACAAAAAACTAGACTGGAAATGTCACATAGATTTTTTAGCAAAAAATATTGCTAGATATTGTTATGCAATGAAAGTTATACGTGACCAAATAAACGAGACAGCAGCATTGAGTGCATATTATGCATATATACATTCACGCTTGAAATATGGAATTATCTTTTGGGGAAATTCTTCTGATATTAGTAGGATATTGATACTACAAAAAAGGCTGATACGAACTATGTATGGAATGCATTCGAAAGATAGCTGCAAAGGTGTATTTATCTCAAAAAATATCCTAACTGTTATTAGTATTTATGTCATGGAATCAGTGTTATTTGTAAGTGATAACAAAGATTTATTTTTACAATGCAATAGAGATCATAATCATGATACAAGATTGTACAAAAATCTAAAATCAGAAAAATGTAATTATACCTTTATTCAACAAAATGTAAAATTTAATGCTGTAAAAATTTACAATTCTTTTCCCATGGCTATTAGAAACTTGCCAAGAAACAAACTAAAGTCCGCTTTAAGGGGGTATTTAGTAAATAAAGCGTTTTACTCAGTGCAGGATTTTTTCTTAGATAGCTCAAAGGCGGCTCTAGCCGTCGGAAGTGGATTTTAATTTAAATATTAAAAAAAATGTATTTGTATATTTCTAAGATATATCTAGATTTAAGGAAATTATGTTAGTTTTTTCTGCCCATAGTCAATAGCATATTATATTTTGTTTTTCTTTGTTTAGACGGGTTCCACGTTCATATGAACATTATTTGTAATTTCTTTTACTGGAATGAATAAACTATTATCTATCTATCTATCTATCTATCTATTTTTTAATAAAATACAGATTTATATAAAAAGGAAACATTTTAAATTGTAATAAACTAATAAATATATCACCAAAAATGTATTAAGAGATTTTCTAAATTTTAACGCAGAACAAAAGTACCGGCCGCCGCCGCCACCAGTAATTCAGTTTTAGAGAACGAATTATCGTATGTGATTAGGTGTTATACTAGTTAAAATTCCTCAGTCCCATTTCAATATATTCATTCTTAATAAAAAAAAATACAAAAATTATACGAAAACAGAAACAATATTTTATACACGCTATGTTTAAAATTATACGAAATATAGCTGTAAGAAAGTGACTGTAATAACTCACTTATATGTTATAACATGCGAGTGTCATACAAAATTTTATCCAACAGCACAACTATTTCATGTCCAATCTCTAAAGAATAATTGATTTAAATGGATCTACCAGTTCTATTTTCATTGTTGCGAATTAATAAATTATCAGGGTGCGTTTATGTTACTATGCAATATACAGAGATGTACGTTTTGTTTTTTGCAAATAATAAATAGCACTGACATTAAGACGTCATTTAGACAAATCGCGATTTTTTAACGATAAAATAGTGAATTATCAACCAGCAAGTCAGATTTTAAAGAAAAAGATTCACGAAGATCTTCCGCAAGAAATTATTAACCAGGCAGAGGCGGCTACAGCACAAATACTGCCAGAAAAGTCTCGTGGCGTATATGATAGGGAATTCATAACACACCAGTTTGTTATAACTTCAAAAACTCACGCGTGTGTTATTATTCATTTTATATACATGTATACATGTGAGTAATGTCTGTATAAGTAGTGGCTATTGGATAAAATAATTAAAAATATAAAAAAATATTTTTTGCGTTCACTTATTCATCATACAATTTCAAAATGATTGTTATTAATTTTCATAACTTCATATGATGTGATACACCTTTAATTATTATTTACATCGACAATTATAACCGAATTGAAATTATATTCACCACTCTATATTACAACATTACATATTTTTACACATTGAACGTTACATAAATTTGTTTTAATTTACAAAGTATGGCTCCATTACAGCTCTAGTGTAAAATTTTGAAGTAAAACATCATGCTTAATAAGAAAATGCTTCTGTCATGTTGAATTGTATAAATATATAATATTTACTTTCCAAGTCGTGATTTTGTGTACCAAGAACGTAATATTCTTTAAACCTTAAACATTAAATGTGTACACGCACTTAAACCAATAAATATTTGTTGCATTCTTAGAAATTCACAATTTTTAATAACTACTTATAACTAAACTACAAATTTAAATAACTACTTAATGTAAATACAGTCATTAAACGTCGAATTAGCACATCGAATCTTGTTTTTTTTTATTATTGTACAATTATGAGAAGGAGACAATGACACTAACGTGACATTATAAACTGATCGTAGCAAAAAATTGTCAGAAACCAAAGCAGTAGGAAGAAAAGTATAGGAGAAGTGTCATCACCTCTATTTATATTTATTAAAAATGTAAAATGCTTGTAAAATTTTAAAATATTCACATTATTTTAGCATCAGATTACTTAATATACAGGGTTGTTCACCACATACGACACGGAGTATTGTAGCTAAATGGTTAGATTTTTACAAATTGTAAGTTTTGGGTTCGTTGAAGGACTATTAGAGCTACAATTTAAAAATACCTTTACAAGATACAGTGTCCTAAATAAGTAAAAAATATTATAGTTGTATTTTTTTAAATGGAACACCCTGTATATTATTTTATTTTTAGATTCTACGATTGAAATAAAGTTAAATTTGATTAAGGTTTATCATGCTTAAACCTTACCGTTTTTGAAATATTTTCAATTTTATAAAATTGCAGTAAAAATTTTAAGACTTCATTTCTCCAAGGTTATCGAAATTTTTAATACTAAATATTTACTGAAGTTTATTTATTGATCAGATATTGTGTTGCAATAATAAACAAAATACTACCTTATACAGAGTGTCTAAAAATTTATATTAAATAATTACTAGCTTTAAACGGCAATAAATTGTTTAATTTAAATGGAACCCCCTATATATTTTAGGAGAATCAGACGCACAATTTAATTGTTTATCAAATTGTATTATACCATTTTTACATATCTCTTCAAGTTTTCGTAAAAAATGCATTTTCTAATAATTTAGACCTTATTTATCACTATACCCATGGAATATTGACATTTTAGATTACTTTTAAAGATGTAACAAATTTTCAAAAAGCACAGATACTAATATTGTCGATATAGTTCGCTTATTTCATTAAAAGATAAAAAAAAACTAAATATGATCCCAGTACTCAAACTACATATATTGACTGTTTACGTTGATTAATAATAATTGCACCAAATACTAAAAAACTGTGGTAAAAAGTAACACCTAATAAATTTTATTTCATATTTTGACGAATGCTTATTTATAACAACAGAAGATTTTCATTTTTATAACTTATTATTGTATTGATTTCTGAGTCAAATCCACATTTATTTATTCATTAATTAAAACAATTAAGTATGTAATTAACTAATTTTTGGGCGGAAATAATGGTGGTATATTAATAATTAGTAATAATTGGTATATTCTTTTAGAAAGATTTAAATAGTTTTCTTTTTGTAAATAAATGGGCTTGCAGTATTATTATTTTTACCACCTGTACATTTTGTACATATGTTGCTTTAAAAAATCTAAAATGTCAATATTCCATGGGTATAGTGATAAATGAAGTCTAAATTATAATAAAATGCATTTTCTACGAAAACTTGAAGATATAGGTAAAAAATGCTACAATACAATTTGATAAAAAATTAAATTATGCATCTGATTCACGTAAAATATACAGGGTGTTCCGTTTAAATTAAACAAGTTATTGCCGTTTAAAGCTAGTAATTATTTAATATAAATTTTTGAACACTCTGTATAAGGTAGTATAATTTTTATTATTGCAACACAATATCTGATCAATAAATAATTTTCGGTAAATATTTAGTATTAAAACCTTTAATACCCTTAAAGAAATGAAACCTTAAATTTTTTAGTGCAATTTTACAAAATTGAAAATATTTCAAAAACGGTAAGGTTTAAGTGTGATAAACCTTAATCAAATTTACCCTTATTTGAATCGTAGAATCTAAAAGTGGAATAATATACAGGGTGTTCAATTAAAAAAATACAACTATAATATTTTTTACTTATTTGGGACATCTGTATCTTGTAAAATTATTTTTAAATTGTAACTCTAATAGTCCTTCAACGAACCCAAAACTTACAATTTGTAAAAATCTAATCGTTTAGCTACAATACTCCGTGTCGTATGTGGTGAACAACCCTGTATAAGGATAACTCTCTTCTGCAAAACAAATATGCGCACATTAGAAGAAAATTAAAAATATACAAAACCTGTGTCCGATCAGTGGTAACGTATAGTATCGAGACTCAAGTTGGTAAAAATAAAAGAAAGTGCAATTTAAGATCAGCACAGATTGAAAAAATCTCTAAGGACCACCGCTGAAATGACATAATATTTAGCGACAAGGTGAGAAATAGCGAGACAAGATCAACGTGCAAGGTGGGAGATATAGTTAGATGTGAAAGAAAGAGGGAATATTGGCAAGAACTTGTAGAGACGATGAACCTGAACAGGCTGGCATATATGACTAAAAACAGAAAACAAGCAGCCGACAACCGACAGGAAATCGACCTAAAAGATTGAAAGACAGCTCGACCTCTATCTCCCAGGAAGATGAATAAAGTTAATACGGCATCAAAATTTACAAAACTTTTAAGTTTTCTAGGAGTTTAAGAAAAGCAAGAATACAACATAAAGTAATTTAGTTTCTTTTTTTACATGTTTTCAGTCTCTAGCTTGACAGAATTTTCTCTAAATAAAATGGATAATACTTTTAAAACTGACAGCTCTTTAAATGAGTATAATGAAACAAGCTTGCTCCTACAGAAGATTTATTTCCTCGTTCTAAATTAAAAATTTATACAATATGAGAGAAAAAAACATAATGTATAATCGAAACAAATGGAGTGACGTTAAACGAATGCGCTTCGAGCGAATAAACTGTTCGTTGATTCGATCCAGATAAAAATGAAACACTGCCGAGTTAAATCAACAGCATTTTGTTTTTTTGTAATATTCCTTTTATGTTTATTATTCCTCTTTCTTTATTGAACAGGCATTCGGGCGCACAAAGACCGAGTTTTTTTTGTTTTTTTTTCGAATAATGTTGTTTATTGGTATTCTTTAAAATTTTTCTTATTTATTATGTTTAAAATATTAGAAGAAAACGAGATTTTTTATTTACTTTAGACATTTTCCATTATCCTACAAGCATGGATTCTGTTTCGTATATTTTATCTGAACGAATTTGATATTTCGTTTTGTATCAATATTTTTTTCAACATCGCTTGGAGCTAATTATAATCAAATTGATTTGATAATATTATTTTAATTTTTTTTTCAATTTTAAAATTTACACAACTCAAATAAAAATCTGTTTTTTCATTTACGAAAAAAATTAAAATTTTTTTATAAATATTAGTATCAAATAATGATTATACTGATTTTTCTAATTCACATTTAAAAAAACATCATTTCTTTAAAAAAATCGTATATGGGTATTTCGCCACTGCAAGAAAATGGAAACTACTTGTCAGCAGTTAGGTTTACAGATTAACAAATTTGCCTAACAAACAAAAAAATGCTTAACGTTTCGGAACGTTTATCTCTTTCCGTCGTCCAAAGCAAAAAAATACTAAGAATAAAGAAAAAAACTATTTAAAATATTTAAATGCAACAATTCGAGAAGTTGTTTTGTGTAGTTTTTTTTAATACAGGGGCCGGAAAGTGAACTAGCAAAAGCGGTTCCACTGTTTCCACGGAAATTTCAAATAAAGTAGTTCCAGCCTCGGGCGCTAGGTGGTAGTGCGATTAATTTTTAGGTTAAGAAGTTGCTACTAGTTATTGCCAGATGACGTTCAATCAGATTTTTTTTGTAGTTTCCATAGTTTCCAACGGCCATTGTCATACTATTGTCAAATTCTCAAAAAATATTGTCGTTGTCATAGCTCTAATCATAATATTATCAAAAATGATATCAAAACGTTTTTCAAACTATAATTTGTTATATGTGTTTTTATTAGACAATTCCTTTTGTTTGTGGCCCTAAAAATATAATGTAAGTCTTTTATTTTTGCTATCATTTAAGTACCTATTTATATTTACTCCATTTACAAAACTTTGGGCGTATTACGTTGGTCTTGTTTTATTATAATAAACGATGTTTAAATATTTGACTTATAAATAAAAACTTTAAATAATAAATAATATTTACACATGTTTGGCTTTAATTTTATTTAATAATTGTATAAATTATACTGTTAAATCTTATTTTTTACACATCACAACGATACTTGTTATTAGTATTGTTGAATTTGTGTAAAAAATAAGATTTAATAATCAAATTTAATTATTTTAGAGCAAAATTCAATAATTACGCTCATTTAAAAAGCCCGCGCTTCGATCCATTTAAAACAAGCCCTACTCAATAGCTGGCGCCACTTCTGTAGGACCATTTTTCAGTATGGCAGAGTCCATTCTTTTTCTAGCTAGGTATATTTTTTGGGCTAATAGTCTACAAAAACCGTTGGCGTTCTGTTAAAATGACATTATATCGAAATATCAAGTTAAACTTCAAAATTAACAATTACTAGGTAAAACCAAAAAGCCTCAAACTTTCTGTATGATTATTTTTAATTTGTTTTTAATTTTTACGTATGTTATGTTCTTTAAAATCAAAGAAGCGATTGCCATACGTTACTAACACCTACGCGGCAATACATTTATTTTTATTAGATTGTATCAAAAAAGCCTCTTTTATTTTTCTTTTAGAGGCTATCATATAATAGGGTTTCTGCTCGAGAATTCTCAAGGAATTTGTCTTTAGTCGAGAAGAGAAGAAAACTCAACACCTCGATAACTCGAGAAATACAAAGTGCACTAGGTACCTAAAAAAGCACTCATATAACAAGTAAATGCCTATCAGATTATGCTATTAATGTTTTTTTTGTTTCTAAAATGTTATTTTATTAGAAAAAAACCTTTAAATTATAATTTACATTTTATTACAGGTTATTGGTTTAGTTTTCGATGGCATACTCCGCCCAAATTAAAAGTATAGTAATGAGAGTTCAATATGAAGTGTTTAATCGGAAGAATGTGTTGTTATTAATATAAAGACTGTGTACAGGGTGGGTCAAATTCGACGCTTTTAAATGGAAACACCCTTTTCTATAGGAGATAGGCGAAAACTAATATCGGTGTCTAGAGCTCAATTTTTGTCAAAAACATGATGGTGGAAACCGCATATCGATATCTGTTACCGTTTCGGAGTTACGGATGTTTTTCAAAAATATGCACTTTTAACAAATCGCTGTAACTTTTTTGTTATGGAAAATTCTGTATTTTTATGAAAACATTTCCAAAGCACCTTTTTACGTAGAATTTAATGGTTTAAATATAATTTTTTTAAAATTAATAATTTACGAATTATCAACAGGTAATTAGATTTTTTATATGGGACACCCTGTGTATTTTTAATTTATTGAAAATAATTTAAAATTACCTTTCCAAAAATAAAACACACTGGATATTTTGCTCGATTCCTCTTCGAGATATAGAGTATATAAAGATTCGCCCGCTTTAAATGAGTAGGCTTTGAACGGCACCGGCTGTAATGCAAAAAAATCTAGCTATGAGCATCAATTAAAACGAAAATAATATTTGCTATGAGAGATGCAGAATTTTATAACTATTTAAAATATATTTAATCAACATTAACAGATTTAACCTATATCTAATAACAAGAAAAATAATTAGCAAACCAAGACATGAGATTTTGCTATAGGTGTTCGACATATCGACCGTCTTCTGTTATGGACAGACGGGGCAGTTTTTGAACATTTCTCGCGGAATTCATTAACTCAGTGGGGGTGAAAAATACCCTCTCATAACTGTTAAGTATTTCTAATTCTTGTCTAGATTATACGGAAGAATAAGGAACCTTTATTTTTCCGCAAATATATCGATAGGATTAGATCCATGGGCACTAAGTCAGGCGGCCTCGACGGCCAACGGCTGGAATCTTGATTGGCTATTCAATTATTCTAGAAATTGGATGCAAAAATTTGCTGATATCTTCAGCGATCAGAGGCGGTGCGTCGTCTTGCTGGAAAAATATGTTTTCGAGTTCCATTAAACGCATATCATCAATACAGGGTCCAAAGCCTACTAGTTAAAAGTGGCGAACTGTTAAAAATTCTGTATTTCGAAGGGGATTATAACAAAATATCAAGTGTGCTATATTTTTGGAAGGGTAATTTTAAATTCTTTTCAGTTAATTAAAAATATAGAGGGTGTCCCAAATAAAAAATCAATTTTTCTGTTGATAACTCTTAAATTATTAATTTTAAAAAAATTATACTTAAACCATTAAATTCTAGGTAAAAAGGTGCTTCGGAAATGTTTTTATAGAAATACAAAATTTTCGATAGCAAAAAAGTTACAGCGATTTGTTAAAAATGCACATTTTTGAAAAACACCCCGTAACTCCGAAACGGTAACAGATATTGATGTGCGGTTTTCACCATCATGTTTTTTGATGAAAATTGAGCTCCCGACACTGATATTAGTTTTCGTCTATCTCCTATAGAAAAGGGTGTTTCCATTTAAAAGCGTCGAATTTGACCCACCCTGTACATGATCCGGCAAAAATTCGTCGGCTATCTGTAGCTCCTAGAATAAAAAAAAACTTGTGAATTTTGTAAAAATGCAAACCTAAAGTATGTAATAGGATGTATTTCTGGAAATTGTATTAACTTCTACAGAGTGGCTCAAAAAAGTGTGAGTGGATCGGCAGGATATTTTTTTAAACGGAAGACCCTGTATATTATTGCATTTCTAGCTATCTAGCAATCCTAAGATATTAGTAGATATGTTAGGATAGCTTCGGAGATATTGATAAATAAATTAAAAAAAAATCAGCTTTTCTAAAAAAATTATTAAAAATACCAGAACGCAAGACGTACCCGTTTCGCGTGCAATCTAAACAAAAAAAATACCCAAGGCAATCAAAATACGCTTACGGCGTATTTTTATTGCTATTGCCGACAGCTGCAAAAAAAATAAAAACAGCTGTAAAAAATTAAAAATGTTCTACCTTTGTCCTCGCTCCCGAAGCGACCGCTTCACCCACGGAGCCACAGGCTGCTTTCGTAACCAGTTTACACAACGTACAAAGTTTCATTTAAATCAGACGATTTTATTATTTAATGCATTGATGATGAAGTTTCGGAGTGCACGAAACGTCCTCAAAATATCATAAAAAGAGAGAGCACTTCGAGCCGCATCTACATTCCGAGTTTCAGCTTTCATAGCTATGTGAATTACGACGCTCCAAAGACCCATCTCAACTTCCTCATTGAATTACCACTTCTTTTTCTGGCTAGCTCGTGTGTCAAGGCCGTGTCATGTAGCGGCCTTGAATTTTTACTCCCTTAGCGCGTAAAGAAGTTTCACTTCAAAAATACGAAGGTGTATATTTTTTCACTTAGTAGAGTAATTTTTTTTAGTAGAGTAATTTTTAATTTATACAGGTACAAAAAGTTATTACTGTTCAAATCAGTTAAAAAGATGTAAGTGGCTCCCCCTACAAGTAGAAGTCATATTGATATCGAAATCAAATTTTTCATCCAAATATTGGCGTTAGCTCAGAAATTGTTTGGAAAAAATCGAAATAAAAATCAAATTTCTAGACCCTGTATCTCCGGAAACAAAGCCATTCTAGGACATACATTTATAAGAACTGTTTTACTTATTTTTCTCTGCAGAATATGCTGCCGAAGTTTACCGAATACAATTCGGACCACCCTGTATATTAAGGGCTAGGTATTAAGCAAATCGGTAGTCAATATTATGTTATAATAAATGTAAACCGTAACATATTTATAAATACACTTCCCAAAAATATTTGAGTAAAATATTAAATCCAGATGTTTCCTAACATCTCCGGATTTAACCGAAAATAAATATAGAATCCAATCTTTTTACATCAGCTACGTGCATTAACCGAATTAGAAATATGAAAAATAAATTCAAACAGGGTTAAAAGGGTATTTCAAAGACTTTAAGATCTTTGATTTTCAGGGATCCTCTTAAAATATACGGTATATATGTGCGCCGGAACCTTAAGTCTAAAGCAAGAAAGGTAGATCAAAGTGGCTAAATAAAGAGGCTGTCATGTTTATCCTTTAACAAGTCTACTTTCAGAAAAAAAAATGAAGAAATGAGATACAAATGAAAGAAAAAACGAGAAACGCAATTATTTAATGCAATTTATTTAGATCTAAAGAAATTAGGAGAGGGAGGCTTTTTATATATATTCATTGAAGGAAAATACACCTCAAAAATATTTTCTTTAAAAGGAAATAAAGAGGGACTCTACGAAATTGAATTACCATTCATGTGGATCTTTTATAATTTAACTTAAAATATTCAGTTGGCAGTATAAAATCAATAAATTATTATTTAAATCAGGCTCGCACTATTTATTTTAAAATATTTTTTTTCAGATTTTAATTGAAAATGAAAGTGATTTTTGATCGGTAGTATGACCCTGTCCAAATTGCTTCATTGATAAATTGAATGGTAGATAAAAAAATTATTGATCAGTTAAAACCAAACGGTTCTTGCTTGCAGTGTTATGGTTAATGTCGTATTTTGGGTGGATGACAAAATATCGAAGTATGACAGATTTTTTTAAACTCAGCATAAACACAGATTTTTACACAGATGCAAAAAACTCAACGGAATTTTTTTGGTCTAGTTTAAAATGTTATTTTTTTTTATTGTTAGCTCTATTTCCTTAATTTTTTAGCAAAGTATATATAAATATATCAACTTTCATTCGTAAACTCAGTTATAAACTTTAATAATATTTGACTTATTATACAGTAGGGTGGATCGAAAAATCGAAGTTTTGAAAATCTTTTTGGAATACTGCGCAAAAGTTGCCAATTGGTATTATAAAACTAATATCTATTTAAAGTTTTTCAATTTTTTTTCATCTTTTGCCCTCTACCGGGCTTCAAAAAAAGTAAAAAATACAAAAATATAAAATTTTGATTTTTAGCCAAAATTTCAGGTAATAAGTTACTTTTGTAGTTAGAAATAATATAATCTTATTGAAATATGACATTTTAACCCCCCTACTCAGTGTACCCTATGTACCAAGGTCAAACAATTTTTCTATAAATACCCAAATATTTACACACTTTTACACAAAGAGTTAAAAATGTGTCGAGCAGAGCACTTAGAGCAGTTTTTCGCTTGTTTAACAATATTTTATGTATTCAGTATTGTTAAACAACCCAGAACTCACCAGGGGGAGGTAATTGCTCGGCGAGTTCCATCCCACCCTCCCTCATCCATTTATTTTTGCTCACTTATTGATTGTAGTCTTTTTTGACTCAAATCGTGGCATAAGTTTGCGCGAATCTATTTTTCTCTTTATATATAAAACTGTCTCTCTTTTGTATGCCTGCAACTGATAAAGATGCGCCGGTTACAAGTTTTATGCATCTCTCTACTGATTGAGTGTGACAGGGAAATGCAGCGATGGCGATGATTGTTTCAGAAGAGCTAAAAATCATATTTTTCAAATCATCTACTTCCAAAGGAACAATGGGGGACAAGTTATTTCTTTTTTTAGTCAATCAATTAAATCAACACAGTCATCTGCGTCAAAATTAATTTGTGGGATTTGTGGCAGACCAATCTTTTTAAAGAGCGTCCTAATTTTAATTCTAATTGAGAAATTGTCCCATCTTTTTTCCTGTATTCTCCACGGTTCCATCACATCCTACTGCTACTAGTTCTTCTAGGTTATATTCATTACTTTCGAAGAAGTTCACAATACTTTGACAAATGCTTAGAGCCGATACAGAACTGGGAACTGTGTAACCCAAAAATCGTCTTTGGTGACAATTCCAAGGTCGTGTAGCACTGCCGTTGCCACTGCTTCTGCAGATCTATCTGAGGGTCCATAGCGGTGACAAACTTTAGCGAGGGTAGGAAGTTTGACAAAAATTTTTGTACACTGGATTTTTCTCTTGATACTGTCATAGGAAGTGGAAGGCAATTCATGATCAATTTCTATATCTGTCGATGACTTTCGCTTACTTGATAAATTTATGTTGCTTTCATGTTGGATGGATTATTGTAGTTCTTTGCGGTGCATATCTTTTTCTCTTCTGCTGGCCTTGTTTATCAGCTTTGGGGTTTCCATTATATCAATTTTCCTATAATAACCAATTTTCTAAGCCACCTCTGATCTATCAAAAAAACCTGTTCATTTTTCGTTCGCAAGAACATTGGTCAAAAAATTCGCATTTGCATGCGCTGTTATCAAACTTTTTTTCAATTTTTAACAGCCGGTAGAGGGCAGAAGAAGTGATTTAATCAAAAATATTTAAATAAACTTTTTTATCATCATTACTAAAGGTAACTTTTGGTAGATATTCCAAATCGATCTTTCAAAAAATTTTTTTTTCAGTTTTTAAGGGCTGGTTTGGTTTTAAGGGCTGGTTTTGGTTTGGAAGATGTGATTTTATTAAAAAGTTGTAGTAACACTTTTTTATCAACATTACCAAAAGGCAACTTTTCGTAGGTATTCCAAGTCGATGTTTTAAAAATTTTAAAATTTTGAGATTTACGATCCATCTTATTATACAGGGTTAATCAATCAGAGTTGTTTTTTACCCTATCTTTAAAATACCTTGTGCAATAATTTTCTGAATTATTTTTCGGTCAGAACCATGTCTCCTGAATATTTTGTTTTTTGACTCATGCCAACACATGCCTTGGTTATTTTTTTAGAGCAAAATGAACTTGCCACAAATATTTTGCAATTTTTTCAATTATCGTTACTTTTTGATATTATTCTTCATAATGGCGAGGTGGCTTTGGTTATTATTGTTGTGTACGATTGAATATGGTTTTTAATGTCGAAGATTATGCAAAAGTCATTGGTCTTATTAAAGATGGCCGAAATTATGATTATTCGCTTGGTCCTTGAAGAAAAATTGGAATAACACAATATATTTGAAGCCTCATTAACGATCTCAATCGACGCGACGCGCGACGTCTAGAGACAGGTATAGCAGCTGGAGGACACAATACAATGTATTTTATTAGAGTATTTTTACACATTTTTTGTTTGTGTGTACATTTAGTTATTAGAGTTATTTTTTTATATAGTAGTTAGTTCTATTAGTGTTGCTAATATTTATTAAAACCAAGCCTGTATTTGCTTTTTCAATTTTAACATAGAGTTCTAGTCAATGTCGATATGATATTACGACAATAATCACCAAATAGTGATAGTTGAATAAATTGCAAATTCGTGGTAACAAGTTCATTTCGCTCTTAAAAATTAATCAAGGCATGTGTTGACATGAGTCAAAAAAGAAAATACTCAGAAGACATGGTTCTGATCGAAAAATATTGTTTTACGAAAAGTTACTAACAAAATTATGGTACAGTGTGTTTTAGAGTTAGGGTAAAAAACAAACCATCAATAATTAAACCTGTATAATATGCCAAATACTAAAGTTCATAAAAAACTGAGTTTACGAATTAAAGTTCATATATTTATATAAAGTTTGCTAAAAAAAATCATGAAAATAGGGCTAAAAGTAAAAAAATATAGCAATTTAAACTTAACGAAAAAATTATCCGTTGCGCTTTTTGCATCTGAGTGTATATTACAAATTTAAAAAGTACATACAGAGTGTAAAAAATACTGTACCACTTTCTGTGGCTGATACTAAAGATAAAAAAAATAAAAATTTTCTATGAACATAAGTTGTTGCCTGAGGATGTTACCCTTAAAAGAGTAGATAAAATTTATATTTTATAATTTTATTTTATTAATTTTCTAATTTCTAATTAATGAATGCCATTTTCTTTGAGATTTGGTACTCCTCTACACATTTTAATGGCAATTAAAATTAATAGAATATTCTAGCAACAGCTTGCTGTAGTCAATTGTATCCATAAAGAAATCCTAATAATAACTTATAAACAATAAACTTTTAATTTCTAACCACAATTTATCTTGGCGGATAATAATCAAACGCCAAAATGACATTACTCGTTAATTTTGAAGTAGGTATAATTAGTAGCGAAAGTTAAAGTTTATTAATTTTTTTACTGATTGAAAATTACTACCAGTAATTTTGATAATCTTAATGCTTAAATTAAAATTAGAGAAACAGACTTCTACGCTAATTACCACCACTAATGTATTTCACTAATTTCAATGAACTGCATGAAATTTTAAGTATGAAGTATAATTTAGAGCACTAATTTATACCACTAATTTCGAGGTTCTGAATGAAGCTTAACTTTCCCATATTTTTTCATTACTGTAGTTACATATTGTATTTTAATTTAAGACCAACAGGTGTGCTAAATGCCAACGGCCATTACATGGATCTCTACAAAATATACGGCTACATTTCCAAACGTAATCCTCAAAAATGTCGATGTAATTCCGTGGGACCTCGGCAGTCGGCTCTCCTCCATTTTGCTAAAACCTGAGCCTGATGAAAACCATCTAAAATAACGACCGCTACGTGAAGGCTCGCCTATTTCCGTGTGAGACAAAGAAACTAAGAAGTGAAGAGAACAAGGAACAGAAAAGAGAAAAAAGGGCCAGTTTTATATTTTTTATTACATAAATCTGACCCTCCATTTTTATCCCTTGACCCTATAATAAAACACCTTTGTGCGTTTTTATAAACCGACAGTAGAAACGGTTTTGGCAACAACGAAAGCAAATTGGCGAACATTAATTTAATGGATGTTTATTTTTCTTGCCTAATAGCCTTTCGGGGCTTTTATCTGCTATTTTGATGGAGTTTGTTTTTAATAAAATTCTGTTTACCTTTCGACCATAAAATTGGTACGGGAAATATTATAATTCGTCTGAGAATAATGGAGGCTCATTTTAAAATTTTAACCCTTTTTCAGCTTCAGAATTAATGTGACGAAAATATAATATTCAGTAGAAGTTTTTTCATACTTAACTCTAATGTTCGCGATGACGACTGACTATGAATAAAATATATATAAAATAAAGTATTCTTCTCTTCTTTATACTGCTGCACTTTTTTAGATACTTAGAATGGAATATTATAAATTTAAATATAAAAATTACATCTTTGTGCGATATTTATCATGTGTATATATGTAATAAGGTGAAAGGTAATTGGAGTTTTTATTTTAAAATTTATTTTCACTTGGAACACAACAGACCCACTACGCACCCGTAACACGACAAATTATCAAAACCGGTCAAAACAAAAAACTAACATTTTATTTACTAGTGGTATTGAGCATTGTTTTTATTCTGCTGCTTGGTTAGCAGTTCAAAAAAAATGCTGCTGTTTATATAAAATTATATAAAAATGGTATGGCAATGGGATCACCTCTCTCTCCTTTGTTAAGTAATATTTTTTATGAAAGATTTTGAAAATAATACAATAAATAGTTTTTCAAAAAAGCCTGTAATATGGCTGCGGTATGTTAATGATATTTTTGCAATATGGAAACATAACGTTTGTGAAGTAGACATTTTTTTGGATTATATAAATTCTCGCGAACCTACCATAAAATTTACTTTAGAAGTAGAGAGAGGTAATCGTTTGCCATTTGATAATGTTTTAGTGTCAAAGTTTCAAAATAAACTAATTTTAGATGTTTACAGAAAACCCACAAACACAGATAGATACTTAAATATCACATCTAATCACAGTTTAAGTGTAAAAAAGGTGTTATAAAAAGTTTATACGATAGAGCAAAAATAATATGTACAGACGACATTTCACTAAATAGAGATATAAACCACATAAAAAATACATTAATAAAAAACGCCTATCCACCATATTTTATTGACAAAACATTAAACGAAATACAAACACACAATGGTAACAATACACAATATATACAACTTACAATTCCATACATACGAGGCGTTTCGGAAAAAATAAAAATGATAGGAAAACAATATAACATACGAACATCTTTCAAAACACAAATTACACTTAGATCCATTTTATCACATATTAAACCAATGAATACAGAACAACAAATAAAAAATTTAATATACCAAACACCCTGTGAATGCGATAAATTTTACATTGGTGAAACATCTAGACCCTTAAATGTTAGAATTAAAGAACATAAAGATTATTTAAGAAAGGGAGATTTTCACAAATCTAAGATTTGTCAGCATTCTTGGGACACAGGGCACAGAATAAATTTTAATAACACCAAAATTATAATGAAAGAAGCGATAGCCTCTAAAAGAAAAATAAAAGAGGTTTTTTTAATTCAATCTAATAAAAATAAATGTATTGCTCATGCATCTGTAGATGTCAGTAATGTATGGCAATCGCTTCTTTGATTTTAAAGAACAATAGATACAACAAGATAAATAAACATAACATACGTAAAATTTAAAAATAATCATACAGAAAGTTTGGGGCTTTTTGGTTTTACCTTATTAAGTAATTGTTATCAGGTAGTAATTGTTAATTTTGAAGTTTAAATATCAAGTTAAAAATGTCATTTTAACAGAACCAGTCATCAGTTTTTTGTAGACGTATATGTTTTAAAAAAGTAAAGTGTTCTCGAATAGTTGAATTTAAATATTTTAAATAGTTTTTTTCTTTATTCTTTGAATTTTTTTGCTTCCGGCGACGGAAAGAGATAACTTTCCGAAACGTTAAGCATTTTTTTTCTTTGTTAGGCAAATTTGTATTACTGGAAACATAACTTCTGACAAGCAGCGTCCATTTAGGTTTAACGCAGAAATGTTTACAAAAAATAATTATTTTATTTTGTAGATTTTCTTGCAGTGCAGTGGCGAAATACCCATAAAGGATTTTTTTTGGAAAGATGAATCCGCCACATAGATATACAGGGTTGTTCACCACATACGGAGTATTGTAGCTAAACGATGAGATTTTTACAAATTGTAAGTTTGGGGTTCGTTGAAGGACTATTAGAGCTACAATTTAAAAATACTTTTACAAGATACAGAGTGTCCCAAATAAATAAAAAATATCAAAGTTGTATTTTTTTAAATGGAACACCCTGTATATTATTACATTTTTAGTTTCTACGATTAAAATAGAGGTAAATTTGATTAAGGTTTATTATACTTAAACCTTACCGTTTTTGAAATATTTTCAATTTTGTGAAATTGCAGTAAAAAATTTAAAGCTTCATTTCTCCAAGGGTATCAATATTTTTAATACTAAATATTTAATGAAGTTTATTTATTGATCAGTTATTGTGTTCCAATAATAAAAATAATACTACCTTATACAGAGTGTTTAAAAATTTATTTTAAATAATTATTAGCTTCAAACGGCAATAACTTCTTTAATTTAAATGGAATGCCCTGTATATTTTAGGAGAATCAGATGCACAATTAAATTGTCTATCAAATTGTATTATACCATTTTTTACATATCCCTTCAAGTTTTCGTAGAAAATGCATTTTCTTGTAATTTAGACCTCATTTATCAATATATCAATGGAATATTGACATTTTAGATTGTTTTTAAAGCAACAAATGTACAAAATGTACAGACTAGTAATATTATCGTTTTTAGCAAAACGATAATATTACTAGCCCATTTGTATGCAAAAAGAAAACTATTTAAATCTTTATAAAAGAGTATACCATTAATTAAATATAACACCATTATTTGCGCCCATATACTAATTAATTACATACTTAATTGTGTTCGTTATTAAATTATTATAAATAAATGTGGATTTGAGTCAGAAATCAATATAATAATAAGTTATCAAATTAAAGTCTCTGTAGTTATAAATAAGCATTTATTAAAAAATGAAATATCATTTTTAAGGTGTTACTTTTTATCACACTGTCTAATGCCCATACAAAATTCAGTTTTTTAGTATTTGGAGCAATTATTATTAATCAAAGCAAACAGTCAGTTAATGTTGTTTGAATACTGGAATCATATTAACTGATCCTCTTTAACAAATATTTAAACAGTTTTTTTTTATTTTTTAATGAAATAAACGAATTATATCGACAATATTAGTATCTGTACTCTTTAAAAATTTGGTACATCTTTAAAAATAATCTAAAATGTCAATAGTCCATGGGTATATTGATAAATAAGTTCTAAATTACAAGAAAATGCATTTTCTACGGAAACTTAAAGAAATAGGTAAAAAATGGCATAATATAATTTGATAGACAATTAAATTGTGCATCTGATTCTCGTAAAATATACAGGGTGTTCCATTTAAATTAAACAAGTTATTGCCGTTTGAAGCTAATAATTATTTAAAATAAATTTTTAGACACTCTGCTTAAGGTAGTATTATTTTTATTATTGCAACACAATAACTGATCAGTAAATAAACTTCAGTAAATATTTAGTATTAAAAACTTTGATACCCTTGGAGAAATGAGGCCTTAAAATTTTTACTGCAATTTCACACAATTGAAAATATTTCAAAAACGGTAAGGTTTAAGTATAATAAACCTTAATCAAATTTACCTTTATTTTAATCGTAGAAACTAAAAATGTAATAATATACAGTGTGTTCCGTTTAAAAAAATACAACTTTGATATCTTTTACTTATTTGGGACACTCTGTATCTTGTAAAATTATTTTTAAATTGTACCCCTAAATTGTACCTTTAAATTGTACCTAATAATAGTCCTTCATCGAACCCAAAACTTACAATTTGTAAAAATCTCATCGTTTAGCTACAATAATCCGTGTCGTATGTGGTGAACAACCCTGTAGACATTTTTTATAAAAATCTGACTTCAGCCTTTTATAAAGAGACTTAAATCTTTTTAATGACTTAAGTCTTTTATAGAAGGACTTAAATCTTTTTAATAATAAGTCTTTTCTAAAAAGTAAAAAAAATCTTAATTCGGCTTTCGGAAAATGACTTAAAATAAAATGACTTAAGTCTTTAAAATGATTTAAATAAAAAAAAGACTTAAGTGTTTTCTGTGATTTTGCAGCTCTGTGTTCAGTCATAAAAAAATATTCACTCTTTGATCTTTAGAAAGCTCTATATCCAGACTCCCATTTGAAATACAAACTTTTACTATAATAAATAAAAAACACGCACTAAAAATTCTAAAATATTAAACAGACAGTAACCCAATACAATAAAGAAATCCAATCGCCTAATTCCCAAAATTAACTGGGTATAAAAGCCGCCTACAGAGAAACGTTAATCAACAGAATACCGTCAAATATAAAACAACGTAACCGAACATAATGAAATTGAACTAATTAAACAAAACCGGAACAAAACAAATCCGAAAGTTTGGGGCGGCAGCAGGACGCGGGGGTAACAGGAGGGCCGAACGCACGCCGCAATCTAAACAACGAACGCCCTGCCAAAAGGGCCAATAACAACTTAACCAAAAAGGAATTTTAGACCTTAACGATCTTCGAGCAACTCGATACGGTTTAAGAAATATAAACAAGCCGCTGTTTCGGGCCAAAATTAAAATGATAAAATTATACTCCAAGCCCGAACTCGACGCTGCTCCACCAATACTTCCTTAAATTAAGGCTTCCTTATAGCCGCAACTTTTTAGCGTGACGTCATTACCTTGTGGGTATCTACGGTAGTGATGAGCATTACGATTCATTTTAGTGAATCGAATCACACGATTCAATTTCTCATATCGAATCGACTCCTACGATTCGTTTATTTGAATGAACCACGTGCACAATTTACGTTTCATAAAAACAAGAATCGTAACTGGCACTACCGGCGATAATTTGGCCGGACAATTACTTAAAGGACCAGAAAAAGAAATATACAGTTCTTTCATTTCTTTTTCAGCACTTTATGACACTAGCGTAACTGGATTGATTATTTTACAAATAATATTAACGTATCAATCCAATTCATAATATACTATTTATTAAGGACTTCTTAATATCAATTTAATATTTTTAGAGCCATATTTTAATTTCGATTTTTATAATCATATAATATAGTGTGACCAACGGATCTGTAGCTACGGGGTATCGGCAGGGGAACGCAGTTATAAACAAAACACGCCCAATTTCATTCATAAAATAGGCATGGGCGTACGGTGTTTTATGAAAATAATGTGTATCATAAATATAATATTCAGATTAATAATTTTTTTCAAAAAACTTTATGCTGTTTGAATCGTTACTGTTGAGTTAGCAGATAAACACTAACAGCTTTTATTAAAGCTCCCTTAAATATTTTGAATCATTTTATTATTATGTGTTGTTAATAGATATAATAGAAGAAATAATTTCAGCTGGGGGTTGGAACCTTTGGTCTTACACAGCAAAATAAAACACTAAATCAGCACAATACACCAAAACACTTTTACTTTTACACTGGACGCACGTTTCGCTAACCATGTTAGCATCATCAGCAGATAATCAAGACTGTGTCTTGAGGTATATTTATTTATATATCTGTACTAACTATATTTTTTTCTATAATACATATACATAATTTTAGATATAACTATTTCCAGCAAAAAAAAATCTTGAAAATAGTTAACTTTGGAAGCGCAAACAAAACATAATTTTACTCACCAGTAAATCCAAAATATTGCCTATTACACCAGATATGGTATCGCTCCGCCAGCACTTTTTAAAGGTTAGGTCATTGTCTACCCATGTTTCATCCAAATAGATAATACCTGGCGATATTTTCGAATTTCGCGTATATATTTATATGTCTCTCTGCAATATAATGGGCCGCTCCATTAATATTTATCTGTTATTTTGACATTTACGCCAAAAAAATCCATTTGATTTTAATAACCCCCTAAGCGTTTCCCTGCAAAAGGAAAATTCGATTCTTCCTGTAATTTTTGCAAAAGCTTTCTAATTGTGGGGACGACTTTGAATTCGAGATAAAATCTATTTATAAAATACCTGACCACTTGGAAATCAAAGTCATCGAGCTTTTCAACAGCAGTCTCACGTGGTCGTTTCTTTCCAGGGCTGGATATCATTTTATCGGGGTTAGTTTCCAGCCTTATTTTTATCGTCTGTGTGAATTTTTTTATAGCCGATGCGCTAACTCCGGTATAAAGAGGTATCCGCTCAAGTTTACGTTTAAGTGGCAACTTAAGCGAACTCTCTGTAGCTTCTTCGTCGCCAACCCTATTATGAACACAAGGAAATAAACCAAATGAGATTTCATCCACGTTTATTTATATTTATTCTAGTTTAGCTAAAATATTAGGTAAAATGCGTGCTTTTCATTTTAGCCAATATTTAATTTTAATATTCTAATAATTACATATATTATTATTATTCTACTTACCTATATAAATTAGCTATTATTTCTCTTGTCTGGCTATGTAGCGTCTTACCCTTAACAAATTTATTCATTTTAAAATACACATATACGATCAAACTTAATATTAACAATTAAAAACTACGAACGAAAAACATTATAACAAAACAATAAAACACAACTTAACATTAAATATACGAAAAATATAGGAATAAAATTTAGGATAACCGGTATAAAATAATGAAAGAAAGTAATAATGATCAAAAGAATGACACCGCCACTGGACATTTCAATAGTATTCAATATTTCTACTCTTTTCAGAAGAGACCGTGAAGTTGGGGATAAAGATAGCGAATAGGAAAGGCGTAAAAGCCATAGCAACCGCGTGGTAACAAAGCCTGTGACGTACTCTCGCCAATCATGTTCGATGAATAGGCGGCCATGCGCGGCGATGCCGGTTTGCCAATGATATCGTTGAAAAATCTTCACCTTCCATAATAAGCAGATTATACAGAATGAAAGAAATAAGTTATTAAATAAAACATATGGAACAATATGAACTGCGTTAAAAATCCTTAGTAATATACGTCAGAATATATGCTAAACACTTTATATATAATAAAAATATATGAAATTTATTGTTCATGTCTGGCAATTTTGTAATTTTATAGATAAACGTGGCAATATCGCTTTTTTTTTCTCGCATTCCTTCCGTAGCTTCAGATCCGCTGGTCAAACAGTAAATAGTATCTAATACCGCAAGATCGAAAAAAAAATGTCATCCAGTTGGCTTGGAAACGAACATCGATGACATTGCCCATATAATTTTTTATATAAAATGACAGCGATTCTCATTTTATAACCATCGCTGGCGCCTTTTTTATCATATAAAACACAATTTTGTCCTATAGTCCGATATTTAATGGTTTATAGTCGGTAATATTATTTTAACAAAAATATTAATTTAAAAATTAAATACCTTACAGATACTCTCGTACTAAGCACAGTATAAATAAGTTTTTTTTTCTTGTAAATATATATATTTAACATTCTTATCGTTTGCATTTTATACCCATGATGTTTTTTTTCGCGCTTTTGTTCAAGTCTAAATATTGGAGCCTGAATCTATGTCTATATCACATCCGTGCCGCGCCGGCGCCGTGAAAACGAACGATCGCATTGTAGTTCAGTCATTGGGGATCAAAAAAGGGGCCTGCTTGGAAAAAAGTCCGGAAGCTTTGAAACTTTGCAGGTTTATAGGGTTTGGGGTCCCTAACTAAAATCCATAAAATGCACATTTCCAGACTTGCCGCCGGCGCCGCCATCTTACCAAGATGGCGCCCAAAATCGGTATTTTGTAAATATCTCGAAAACTATGCGTTTTTCGCAAAAATTTGAAGAGAGTAAAATTAAAGAGACTAAAATTTCCTATAAAAAAAAGTCAACCGTTTAGGCACAAAATCCCTGGAATTTTTACAATTTTGCGTAAATGATATAGTCGATTTTCCGAAATCAAATGTCGATTAGTGTTCACTAAAACTAGTTTTAGTTTCGTTTCTTCAATTTTGTCATGAGACAGTGGCGTATCATTAATTCGCTCATTAACTTATGAATAATTAATTGTCGTGCTGGACAGCATTCATTGCGAACCTACCACCAGGTTCAGCATTGGTCTGGTTGTACCAAAGATGCCGAAGAACGGGGTTGGAAGAAAACAATAACAGGCATTACTCCAGTCACAACGTTGAAAGATCCAGCTCCAAAATCCCTATTGGCATTTTTATCATATAAATGCAAAACCAACAACTATGGTAAAGCCTGCGGATGCAGAAAAGCAGGATTAAAATGTTCAATGATTTGTGCATACTGCAATGGGAAATCCTGTGACAACGTCACTGAAGTGTCACTCGACGAATCCGATGAAGAGGAGTTGGATTTTCCTGTAGATATCCCTCTGGCGGCTGAAGATGAAGAGTTGGACGTATTGAGAGACCACCCTGATGAGCCCAGCACAGCAAACACGATCGACTTTGACATCAATGAGCCAGATCCGTCGGGCTTGTGCAGATAAGTTAAAGTTTTTAATTTATCTAGTGGAGTAGGCCTCCGGAAGACCACGTTAAAATAAACGGGCCATGCACTTTACCTCTTGGGTGGTGTGGAAAAAAGTAAACATTTTCAATAATTAAAATTAATTATTCATAAATTAATGAGCGAATTAATAATACGCCACTATTTTATGACAAAATTGAAGAAACTAAACTAAAACTAGTTTTAGTGAACCCTAATCGACATTTGATTTCGGAAATTCGACTATACATATTATATCATATTTTATGCAAAATTGTAAATTTTCCAGGGATTTTGTGCCTAAACGGTTGACTTTAGCGAAAACTTTCGTAAAATCTTTTTTATAGGAAATTTTATTGTCTTTAATTTTGCTCTCCTCAAATTTTTGCGAAAAAAGCATAGTTTTCGATATATTCACAAAATACCGATTTTGGGCGCTATCTTGGCAAGATGGCGGCGCCGGCGGCAAGTCTGGAAATGTGCATTTTATGGATTTTAGTTAGGGACCACAAAACCTATATACCTGCAGTTGCAAAACTTCCGGACTTTTTTCCAAGCAAAAATCCCCAATGACTGAACTATTGTGATCCGATTCAATTGTAACGATTCTTTTTTCTCATCGTTCAAATCTTATGGAACCGTGCTGGCCACGATTCAGTTGAACGAACCGTATTGTAAGCAATGAATCAATTCTCACGACTCTTTGAACGAACGATCGCATTGTGATCGGATTCTACAACGTGTAAAAAACACACAATAAACTCTCTTGATTAACCGCATAGTTTCCAAATTTGGAACGTAATTATCTGGTTTTACGAGAATAACAATAATTTTATTCATAATATCTAGATCATCTTTAAATCGCCTTGAAGTACGGTCATACTATTTCTGAAGTACACGATACTTCAAACAATATAATTTATACAACAAATTTTAAAACATTTCCTTTTTTAATATGATTTTCAAAAGCCAATAAAATATCAATATAGATTTAATATTCAAATTAATTAATTATGAATGAAGCAGAAACCTTACGTCACATCTCACTGAACGAAGTCTATAGGCTTGATGTATTTCAGTTGATTTTAAAAATTCCGATAAAACTCTCGATATGAAATTTTTTCGACATACATATTTCGAAATTTTTTAACATCTAAAATTATTAAACATTTCCTTTAAAAAAATCGTTATAACCCAAATAGCCCCAGTTATATTTTGCTGGCAATATCGATGCGTAAAACTATGCTGTACCGTAGTTGAACTCATCTAAAAAGTCTTATTGCCTCGAATAATAAATTATAATACAAGTTAGACCTTCTGAAGATATCAAAATATTTACTTTTTTATTTTTAATTTTGGAATTTTCACAAATTAGACATAACACTTCTAGAATAATTACCTAATATATTTTACGTATACTCGTTGTTTAAATACGATTTGTTTACGATACTTTGCGATGGTGGCAGCACCGGCGGAGAATGCACCAAGCCTATATAGCCTTAGGATTCGAGGAAGTATTGAAACGACCTGATTTACTTCCTGTGTTGTTTTAGACGGTCTGTTTATTCGAAAATGAATCGGATTATGAAGTTGAGATTACGGCAAGTTTTACGGACGAATTTTCGAATTTATCAGCGGGGTAGGTGAAAATGTCTAACGAATCTTGTAAGCAGAACTTTTAATGAGTATTCTATATATTATACTTGCGGAGGAATTAAGATCAGTTAAATCAGTATCCCCCATTTGAAGCGGTATCGGTAGCTGCAATAACCAGGCTGCTCCAATTTAATAAATTTGTGGGAAATCGAAAAAGAGCTGCTCGGTTCTTGCTGCAAACCCAGAGCAAGGCAGCTCTAAGGTCGCCATTTATGTACTGTTGCATTGAGAGAACTGATTGTTGCAGGAAACGATCGGCCATTTTTTTTAAAGGGTAACTCATTAAAAATCTCATTCTCGAAAAAAAATGAAGCTGCCTGGTTATTGCACCCACCACTTCATTTGCAACTGGAGACACCAATGTTTAAGAACAACTACGAATCTACAGAAGAGTACAAATTACAAAAACCTTAACCAAGACATTGGGTGCGTTGCGACTACTTTTCAAATACTATTACTTATACCGCACAGCCCCAACGGCTGACTACTTGCCTGAGTCCAGAAATGTTACGCTCATTGCCAAAGAAGATATTTATTAAGCATTATAGTCATAGGTTTGAAATGATAAAATAGATCACCGTATCACTGCAAACAAACTGTTGGATCATTAATATCTTAAACTAAAGAATACATTAAATACTTTGAAACTGATGCTCTTAATTTTTACGATTATCACTCCCAATATTAACTTCTTTATGTAGACGAGACATTCATTTTCTGGAATAGCACCTACTGACTGATCCCTAGCCCAATTTGTCAAACCCTAGCCTAAATAAACTCAAATCCCATTATATGAAGTAGAAGACTTCGTAGTAATGACACCGTCAATATTATATCAAAAATCTATTATCAAAAATTACCTTATTCTTATTCTGTAGATATGTGTCGTACTACCATAATCCAGAGAAATATCTGAGAAGCCAGATTAACAGAGCAAAGGCCATGTCAGGATGTTTGAAGCAAATGGTGTGGACAAACCCCCCCCCCCCTTTCCTCACCCGAACAGACAGCAAAATTAAAATGTATAAGATCTTCATCAGACCAATAATGACATATAGCACAGAAATCCGAGACAAAAAGCATGTTAAGAGTCGCTGAAATGAAGAACCTAAGAACCATAATGAGGAAGACTAGAAAAAACAGAGTCAGAAACACAAATATTAGACAACAATGTGGAATAAAGGACGTAGTGGGATGGGGTAGGCAAAGAAAAAGACAGTGGTTCGCACACGTAAAACGCATGGAAGAGAACAGGCTACCACGCGTATCTCTTGAAGGAAAACCCATGGGTAAGAAACAGACCTCAAAAAAGATGGAAAAACAGTTGGCAGTCCATCTCCCAAGAACTCCTACAGAGGTAACCTTAAAACTAACAGATCAACTAGATCTCAAATAAGTAAAAGAAGACGAAGAAGAAGAAAAAAAACAGAAACGGGCAAAGAGATGATAGGAACAGGCGTGATGGCGGTTACGGAAAACGGTTCGTTGTCACTCTCTCTCGCTCGTACCTACTATTATACATTTCCGTCTTATTTTTTGAAATATTGAACAGATGGAACATAATGAAAATATACGGTGAAACTGCGGCCACCAGAACAGTTTTTCAACATCAAGCCACGTTGAAATATATCCCATTTTAATTTCTTACATTACATGAAATGTTTTATAGTTTAGTATTTTGAATATCTTATAAAAAATATCATTACTCGACAGTACAAACGTAATTATGGATTATCAACAGCCTGATAATGTCTCTTGTCAATGATTAGTATCAGAAATATCTTATTCATTACAACGCCGTTATCGAAAATCGGGGTTTACCCGACACAAAACAATTTCATCGCCAGGACGTAAAAATCTAAAGATATAAAAACAGAGTTTCTATAACGCTCGTATTATGATAAAGCCGTAAACCGCCTTTATACCCCCATTAAATTTATTTAGTTCCGTTCTTTAAAGTTCACAAAATGCGGAAAAGAAAGATCGATATCGCCGCATCCTATAATAAAAGTGAATAAATAATATTATTGGGTTTAAGCTATGCCGCATAATCCGCCCATCGACATTATTTACTTCGATGGGTTTTTAATAAACTGAAAAAAAGCAGAAACGGAAAAGAGATTAGAAGAAATGGCGTAATGGCGATAACTTTCTCACTCATTCTCAATAATATTCATTTCAGTTTTATCTTATGAAATATTGAACAGATGGAACGTAATGAAAATATACGGTAACACTGTGATGACTGAAGTTCTGTGATGAAATCGTGTCGAAATATATCCTCATTAATTTATTATATTACATACCTAGTATATTAATAGTTAGTATATTAATAGCTAATAATAAAATATTAATTTACAAATCTGAACAGAATGATAATTGTAAACTCTAGATATACAGGGTGGTCCGAATTGTATTCCGGAAACTTCGACAGCATATTCTGCAGATAAAAATAAGTAAAAAAGTTCGTATAAATGTAGGTCCTAAAATACTTAGTTTCGGTGATACAGGGTGTAGAAGTTTCATTTTTATTTCGGTTTTTTCCAAATAATTTCTGAAGCAACGTCAATATTTGGATGAAAATTGGTGGACGGATGTTTTTTGACATGAGAAATTTGATTTTGATGTCAATATGACTCCCATTTGTAGGTGGCGCCACCTACATGTATTTTAACTGTTTTGAAGAGTAATACCTTTTCGTCAGTACCTGTATAAAACTACTGAGTAAAAAAATATATATTTACGACTTTTTTACATAAAAATGGCCTCTTGGTAAAAATCGCTAGGAGGAATGGTTCTCGAGATATTTGGAATCAAAATTATCAATACCTGTCATCATTGACATAGATTAAACATGTTGACTAATTAGTTATTAGACTGAAATCATAAATTTGAAATCTTTTTATGTCAAAAGTTCAAAAGAAACTGTTTAATCATCATTTTTTCGCAGAAAAACTTATGATTAATTTAAAAAAAATAAAAATTTATTATTTCAGTCAAATAACTATACTCAATATGTGTGCTTATTTTTGTCAATAATGACATGCATTGACTAATTCCATTCTAAATATCTTGAGAACGGTTGCTCGTAGCGATTTTTACCAAGAGACATTTTTTACATAAAAAGTTATGGAAATGTATATTTTTTTAGTCAGTGGTTTTATACAGGTGCGGTCGAAAAGTTATTACTCTTCAAAACAGTTTAAACACATGTAGGTGGCACCCTCTACAAATAGGACTAATTTTGACATCAAAATCGAATTTCTCGTGTTACAAAACACCCAGATACCAATTTTCATCCAAATATTGATGTTGCTTCAGAAATTATTTGGAAAAAATCGAAATAAAAATGAAAGTTCTACAACCTGTATCTCCGAAACTAAGCATTTTAGGACGTACATTTATACGAACTTTTTTACTTATTTTGATATGTAGAACATGCTGCCGAAGTTTCCGGAATACAGTTCGGACCACCCTGTATATTAACCATTACAGTCCTAGAATTGAATTGACACATCACCTTATCACCACAGACCAACTGTTGGATCATTAATATCTACAACTAAAGAAAACATTAAGTGCTTTGAGATTGATGTCCGTAATTCCACGATTATCAGTCCCAATACTGACATCTCTATATTGATGATGCATTTATGTTCTATAATAGCACCGATCGACGACAAGACACTCCCAGATCAACTTAATTAAATAATATTATATTAGACTTCCACTGTAAAATGAAAATAATGAGAATTTGCCGGACACAAAACAATTTTATCACCCGAATACAAAAATCTAAAGATATAAAAACAGAGTTCATATAACGCTCGTACGACGATAAAGACGTAAACCGCCTTTATGATACCATTAAATTTATTTAGTGCCTTACTTTAAAATTCACAAAAGCGCGGAAGAGAAGGATCGATAATGCCGCATCTCTATAATAAAAGTGAATAAATAACATTATTGGGTTTAAGCTACGTCGCATAATCCGCCCATAGACATTATTTACTTCGATTGGTTTTTAATAAAGTGGAAAAAAGCAGAATCGGGAAAGAGATGAGAAGAAACGGCGTGATGGCGGTTACGGAAAACCGTTCGTCGTCGCTCTCCCTCTCGCTGGCTCCTACTATTATTCATTTCCGTTTTATCTTATGAAATATTGAACAGATGGAACGTAATGAAAATATACGGTGAAACTGGGGCGACTAGAACAGTTGTTCAACATCGAACCGCGCTAAAATATATCCTCTTTAATTGGTTATATTACGTGAAATATTTTATAGGTTAGTATTTTGAATAGCTTATAAGAAATATAATTACTCGACAGTGCAAAAATAATTATGAATTATTTACAGCCTCTAAATATAATGTCTCTTGTCAACGATTAGTATCAGAAATACCTTATTCTTTACAACGCCGTTTTCGAAAATCGGAGTTTACCGGACACAAAACAATTTCATCGCCAGGACGTAAAAATCTAAAGATATAAAAACCGAGTTCCTATAATGCTCGTATTATAATAAAGCTGTAAACCGCCTTTATATCCCATTAAATTTATTTAGTTCCGTTCTTTAAAATTCACAAAACGCGGAAGAGAAAGATCGATATCGCCGCATCCCATAATAAAAGTTAATAAATAATATTATTGGGTTTAAGCTACGTCGCATAAACCGCCCATCGACATTATTTACTTCAATGGGTTTTTAATAAAGTGAAAAAAGCAAAAACGGAAAAGAGATTAGAAGAAATGGCATAATGGCGGTTCCGAATAACCGTTCATCCTCATTCTTTCTTACAATTCTCAATATTTCAGTTTTATCTTATGAAATATTGAACAGATGGAACGTAATGAAAATATACGGTAACACTGTGGTGACTGAAGATCAAATTGCGTCGAAATATATCATCATTAATTTATTATATTACATAAAACGGTTTATAGATTAGTATATTAATAGCTAATAATAAAATATTTACATATCTGAACAGAATAATTGTAAACTCTATATATATATTAACCATTACAGTCCTAGAATTGAATTGATAGATATATCCAGCTTATCACCACAGTATCACTACAGACCAACTGTTGAACCTTTAATATCTGAAACTAAAGAATACATTAAGTGCTTTGAGATTCATGTCCGTAATTCCACGATTATCAGTCCCAATACTGACATCTCTATATTGATGACGCATTTATATTCTATAATAGCACCGATCGACGACAAGAGACTCCCAAATCAACTTAATTAGAAATATTATTATATTAGACTTCCACTGTAAAATGAAAATAATGAGAAATACATTATTCTTTACAACGCCGTTATCGAAAATCTGAATTTGCCGGACACAAAACAATTTTATCACCCGAATTCAAAAATCTAAAGATATAAAAACAGAGTTCATATAACGCTCGTACGACGATAAAGACGTAAACCGCCTTTATGATCTCGTTAAATTTATTTAGTGCCTTACTTTAAAATTCACAAAAGCGCGGAAGAGAAGGATCGATAACGCCGCATCTCTATAATAAAAGTGAATAAATAACATTATTGGGTTTAAGCTACGTCGGATAATCCGTCCATCGACATTATTTACTTCGACTGGTTTTTAATAAAGTGGAAAAAAGCAGAATAGGGAAAGAGATGAGAAGCAATGGCGTGATGGCGGTTAGGAAAACCGTTCGTCGTCGCTCTCCCTCTCGCTAACTCCTACTATTATTCATTTCTGTTATATCTTATGAAATATTGAACAGATGGAACGTAATACGGTGAAATTGCGGCGACTAGAACAGTTGTTCAGCATCGAACCGCGTGAAATATAGCCAAAGAATTAGTATAATAATATAGTAATATTAGTATAACAAATATAGATTAGTATTTTGAATAACTTATAATCAAACAGAAATATCATTACTGGACAGTGCAACGGTAATTATGGATTAGCTACAGACTATAAATATAATGTATTTTTGGATTTGAAATAATGGCAAAATCCTATTATCGCATGGAGTAGATGATTTGTTTTCACCTTTATGCGAATGCCTAATAATGTTAACACTTAAATTTATTTAAGAAGAAAAACAAATTTTAACCTAACTTCGTCGGCTGAATAATATGTTGGCCGCTGTGGCCATTAAACTACTATATTATAGCAATAGACCACTACTAACCTAACTTGGTATTTATAGTGGTTTATAGTAATTTTGTTATATTATACGAATATTCTCGTTGATTATTGGTTTAAAATAAATATGACGTTGTCCTCTAATGAAAATGCGAGTTGCTTAACTCTAATAATTCTAATTCTGAGCTAGGAAATGAGCTAAATGCTTTACTTATACCGTTATTCAGAACATACAAACCGATCGATGATATGCATGAGAATTTACTTCCTAGCACACAACCAAATGATATTGGTACCAATGGAACAGTATCAAGTTTTATAATGCTTTTATTAGCTTTAAATCAAATGTTTTTTGGTGTTTGCGCGATCCTAAACCTTGTAAGGCACAAAAATGCAATTTGAAATATATGCATGTCCTGATTACAGAAGTAGATTTCGAAAACATATAATACAACTAACCACCAAATAACTATTTCTAGTCTGTTCAATAGAAGGAGTGCAAACCAAAAATCTATAATACTTTTTGGTCCCTTTTAGACCCTTTGGGCATCCTCTCAGTGAGGCATATCGTTTAAGCCACCAGCCAACAATATTTGGATAAAAAGGTGACAATGTGACTCGGTACTATTTCAAACAAATTGAGAAAAATTAAATATCATCACATGTTTATTTAATGCAATACTGCAAAATATTTAAGTACAATTTAAAATTGTCTCTTTTATGCACTTTTTAAGCTCTGCAGAGTGATATAATTGAATTTATTTATCCTCGTTGCGATAGACAATAAGTTTCAGGAGGCTTTTTATAGGTCTGTTTAATCTGTCAGGTCTTTTGTTTCTGTTATATTGTATGTGTTCAAGGATAACCTTGTTACCACAAAAGGTTTCCATGAATGCTTGATGCCATTTCCATGTAGACCTTGTAAATACTTTAAGTCTTTTCAGGATTAAAAGTGAGGATACAACCTGTAAATATTCTGATGGTTTTTCTACGAGATGTATGGTTTCTCTGGCTGCTATGAGAATTCATGACAGTTCTATCTGTAGCATTCATTTCTATTTTCTCTTTCTTCTCTATCTTTCTATTTTCTATTATTCTTTCTTCTTCATGTCTATTGTGTATTTGATATTCTATTTAAATTTCTATTTTCTATTTGAAGTTTTAGACTTTGTAAAAATACTTAATTGTCAGCTTTTTGTGCCTTTTAGAAGATTCGTGTGAAAAGATAATAATAAAACCTTCAGATACGTATTCGTATATTGTAGTGATTGTCAATGAGAAGCTTCGGAAAGAATTATTTTAAAACACCTTGAAACATATCATATCACCTTTTTGAACTGAATATTTTACATAAAAGCTGTAACGCAACGTAATAATAAAATATTATTTTATTTAATACATTACGGCGACGGTGCTGTTCGCCTGGAGAGCATTATAGGGTGAGTAAGGTTTGTGCTCAAATGAGCGCCACTGAATCTACCTAATAGTAAAATAACATTAAAGATTCAGAAAACTGTTATTAGGAAAAGATATTTGCTAAGATGGAACCTCATTCATGCAATAAAACAAATAAGTTTCTACTCTACTAAATCTAAATATATTAATTAAAATTAATGTTTGGTTATAAAATACGTTTGTTTTATAACAACCAGAAAAACAATGAAATAGGTTTAAATTTTGAAAATGAGGTTAAACTATTATTTAAATTTGTAATTAAAGTATATAATTAAATTGAAAAGTATATAATTAGGTGAAATATTACAGATGTTGAAAACTACTTATAAAAAAATTAATAAAATTAAATCAGACTTTACTATCTATACCTTTTTATAGTGTACCCCAAAATAAAAGTATACAAGCCTGGGTAACTTATCCAACAACAGCAGCTGAGCACGGCAAGGTTGGTCAGGGTTGAACAGGGTGAACTATAGTTGCATCAGCAAAGCCACAAATCTTTCTGGAGTTGAAAAATAGGGTGGATGTCTCGACACCATGTGATCACGTGCACGTGAATGTTAAAATAAAACCACCCAAAGCAAGAAAGGAAAACCAGGAAAAGTAAAAACCAGAAAGAAATAACCAAGACCAAGACCCTGTGGACAATATTTAAATTAATATTTGTAGATTTTAGGTTATGATACCTTACCCCAAAGCGTAACTAGCAATTCATCCAGCTACCATCGACAATTAAAAAAGTTAGTGGATCCATTCCAAAACTGTCTAAATCTAATGAAAATTATTAAAAATCAGAATTGAAAAAAGGTAAAAAACGTGAATAAGTTAACTTACCCAATATCTGGCCACATGGCTCATCAAAAAACTAATCTATTTTGGTTCAGGCAAATTCTTATTCTTATTTTTTAAAATTTACAAAATTATTCAACAGCATTCAAAAATTATGCTGGTAATCCTCACAGGAACCAACAGGAAAGGATGTCACCAAAAAAGACGATCTCCTCCCGATCGCCACGCCAATATGGCGATCGGAGGGAAAAGAACAAACCTCGACCAAAATGAACCTCCAAAGATTTGACAATCCAGAAATGACATCAGAAAACGGAAGTTAGCGGCGTTGCCGTACTGACCAAATAAACAGGTATTTTGGGGAAAATATTAGAAAAATAAATTAAAAAGAAACTGTCAACACTGCGTAGCTCACCCGCTGTTGTTAAACAAATATAAAATAATTATAAAGACATTTAAATATTATAATTAATTAAGAGAAATTTATAAACTATAATTAATAAAAAGAGAAAGGGCTATTATGAAAAAGGTAGCAAGTTTAAAAAACATGCTACAAAGCGTTTAGAGTTTAGCATTTGAAATGGAAAATAAACATTGTGTTAGGTTGTGTTAAGCTATTTGATTCTCGTTTCCATTTGATGTAAATGTCTGGCAGTTCTGGTAGAAATACACACATATGGAAGTGTAATAAAATATTATTATTAAATTAACAAAATTAAGTTGATCTGGGAGCGTCTTGCCGTCAATCGGTGCTATTATAGAATATAAATGCGTCATCAATATAGAGATGTGAGTATTGGGACTAATAATCCTGTAATTACGGACATCAATCTCAAATCACTTATTGTATTATTTAGTACACACAAATATATATATATATATATATATATATATATATATATATATATATATATATATATATATATATATATATATATATATATATATATATATATACACAAATATATATATGGAATTATCTATTATTTTTCATAATTTTTGAGACAGTATAAACATTTAGTGTTTATGGTCCTTACCAAAGATTTTAATGAAAAATAATCCGCATAGCAATATAAAAATAATCAGTTCCCAAAATAAAATGGTATTTTTTTGGTTTCTGAAACCAAATGAGATTTAAATTTTTAATGGTCCAACAGTAAAAACCAAAGAAAAATTGATAATTTTAGTAATCTGCGTTGTTACCTCTAGCCCTTATGCAAGCTTCTATCCGCGCTGGCATGCTTCTTATTAAATTATCAACGTTGTCTAGGGGGTATGTTTTACCATTCTGCTAATGTTCCATCAATTATGGAACATAATGCGACATTTCCTGGATTGTTTCGACAAGCTCTAACCCCTCTTTTGAGCTAGTCCCACAGGTGTGCGATAGAGTTTAGATCTGGTGAACATGCAGATCAGTCCAAAACTATGACACCTTCCGTTTCAAGACATTCTCTAGCCAGTCTGCTGGTATGGAGAGGTGGATTATCGTGCATGAAGTTAAAATTATCCCCAATAGCAGCCCTCCAAAGCCTAACGATTGGTTCTAGCACTAAATTAACATACCTCCGACCCGTTAAAGTTTGTTGAAATGGTAACAATGGAGTTTTGGCTCCAAGTATAATACCTCCCCAGAACATTACGGTTCTTCCTTTACATCTTGGTATAGATTTGGCAGCCTGGAGTCATTCTTATCTTCCTGGAGCTCGGAGAACCCGAATTCGATGGCCATCTGATCTTAGGTCGATTCTAGTCTCATCCGAAAGTAGAACTTTGCCAATTCTCAATTGTCCAGCTTTGATGTTGAAGGCACCAATTTAGCCGGCGAATTTTATTTTGCAGAGATACCTAACTGTTGAACTCTGTATCTCTTTCGTATTGTACGACCCTCGAGCACAAATCCTTTTTTTATGGTTTCAACTAAAACGTTCATATCTGTATAGCTGCCAGAAGTTGCCTTTGTAGCTCTGGATGAGAAACATAGGAATTTTTTGTGTGACACAGTGTCACTCTTTAACGACTTTGTGTGGGCCTGTTCTTGATAGTTCCCAGTTCCAAATACCTTGCATATGTTTTTCATACAACACCCTGGAAACGCCTTCTATCTCTGCTGCATCTCTTTGGGGCATTCCTTGTTCGATGAGAGCAATAATTTTCCCCTCTATACAACTGTTAATCCAACACAAAGCATTTTTTATTTTTTGGATAGAATGAAAATTACAATCGTATTACTATCCAAAAATATCCTTATGGGTTTTTCGCCACTGCACTGCAAAAAAAATCTACAAAATAAAATAGTTATTTTTTGTAAACACTTCTGCGTTAAACCTAAACGGACGCTGCTTGTCAGAAGTTGTGTTTACAGTAATAAAAATTTGCCTAACAAAGAAAAAAATGCTTAACGTTTCGGAAAGTTTTCTCTTTCCGTCGTCGGAAGCAAAAAAATATAAAGAATCAAGAAAAAAACTATTTAAAATATTTAAATTGAACTATTCGAGAACACTTTACTTTTTAAAACAGATACGTCCACAAGAAATTGTTGACGTTCTGTTAAAATGACATTATATTAAGTTAAACTTCAATAATTAACAATTACTACCTGATAACAATTACTTAATAAGGTAAACCAAAAAGCCCAAACTTTCTGTATGATTATTTTTAAATTTTACGTATGTTATGTTTATTTATGTTATGTACTTTAAAATCGAAGAAGCGATTGCCATACATTACTAACATCTACAGATGCATGAGCAATACATTTATTTTTATTAGATTGAATTAAAAAAGCCTCTTTTATTTTTCTTTTAGAGGCTCTCGCTTCTTTCATTATAATTTTGGCGTTATTAAAATTTATTCTGTGCCCTGTGTCCCATGAATGCTGACAAATCTTAGATTTGTGAAAATCTCCCTTTCTTAAATAATCTTTATGTTCTTTAATTCTAACATTTAAGGGTCTAGATGTTTCACCAATGTAAAATTTATCGCATTCACACGGTATTTGGTATATTACATTTTTTGTTTGTTGTTCTGTATTCATTGGTTTAGTATGTGATAAAATTGATCTAAGTGTATTTTGTGTTTTGAAAGATGTTTGTATGTTATATTGTTTTCCTATCCTTCTTATTTTTTCCGAAACGCCTCGTATGTATGGAATTGTAAGTTGTATATATTGTGTATTGTTATCTTTGCGTCTATGATTTGTGGTTTGTATTTCGTTTAATGTTTTGTCAATAAAATATGGTGGATAGTCGTTTTTTATTAATGTATTTTTTAGGTGGTTTATATCTTTGTTTAGTGAAATGTCATCTGTACATATTATTTTTGCCCTATCATATAAACTTTTTATAACACCTTTTTTTACACTTATACTGTGATTAGATGTGAAATTTAAGTATCTATCTGTGTTTGTGGGTTTTCTGTAAACATCTAAAATTAGTTTATTTTGAAGCTTTGACACTAAAACATTAAGAAATGGCAAACGATTACCTCTCTCTACTTCTAAAGTAAATTTTATGGTAGGTTCGCGAGAATTTATATATTCCAAAAAAATGTCTATTTCAGAAACGTTATGTTGCCATATTGCAAAAATATCATCAACATAACGCAGCCATATTACAGGCTTTTTTGAAAAACTATTTATCGTATTACTACTGAACACAAAATTCACAAGAAAATAAATCGCAGCAGTCGTTTATAAAGTTGTATACCAATTTTTTTCCTTGCAAATATTTAGTCAGAAATAAAGAGTGATTCCTTATAAGTTTGGTTGTGTGTAATTGTAATATTAAAAATGTTTTATCATCACAAGACTCATAGAGGATATTTTTAGAAATATAAATAAGAAATAGGTAACAATAGCATCATGGGTTTAAATTTAAGTCACATGGTAAGTCGATCGGTTTCCAATAACGTGGAAATAATAGAAACGAAATAAAGGAAGTAGAACAAAAAGCATGATCGCGACTGAGAAACGCGCTTTCTATACTACTACTATTCATTTTCGTTTTGTCTTATGAAATATTGAACAGACTGAACGAAATGAAAATACAGCGGCAAAGCTGCGGTGACCTGAACAGTTGTTTAACTTCGAAATGCATTAGAACCGAAATATATATATTTTTCATGAAGGCACTCTTATCTCTTATGTAATATCTATATAATAATCAATATAAAAATGTAATTGGTTGTAGTAATATTAAAGGTTTATGATCTTGGACGATAACAGATAAAAATTCTTATGTTTTTGTGGATGGTCTTTTATCTCTTGCGTAATCTATAGAATCAATATAAGAACATAATCGATTACGTTAGTTTGAAAGATTTTTAGACCCCAAGTTGGATAAAATTGGTTTAAAGTAACAATATTTGACCTTTCACCAGCACTATATTTTTGAAAATATAAAAAAAAAATGGCCCGCAGCCGGTTTGTATTCTACGAAAAAATAAGTTGGTACAAATGGAACGCATAGCAGGAAATTAATATATAAAAAATACGCTATGTGTTAATAGAAAACAAACAAAGGTGTATTGTTATTATTAAACAAAACACCATACCAAAAAAAAATAAAAAAGAACTATTTCTTACTTTCAAGCTTCAAGAAACTTCCTTCATTTATTATATTTATCAATATAACTTACGTACAAAGTACAAATATTTTTTTTAATTCCTGAGTAATAGATAGAACAAAATGTTTAATTAATAATAACACTTACTGCATTTTATAACTTAAAAGTTAATTAATTAATATTTTTTAACCAGTACCTTTTGAAAGAGTTCCATCCATCCTTCTGCAATACTAAAATCTATTATTTACCTATCGTGTGTTGTCGTTATTTTACAGCTACTCCTGTTTTTAGTACCATATACATGTATGGTATACAAACTTTACTGATGGTAACTTTATTGGTGTATAAAACTTGTCTGGGCACCGAATATTAACTATAAAATGCGCTCTGGGTCCACTCAGTTCATTTTCCCTCAATTTTTCCTCCATTTAACTTCAAAAGACACAAAACACACCTAATAACATAAACCAAAATGCGAAAAAAACAATTCGCAAATGTTTATAATATTCTAAAACGCAGGTTATTGGACACAATTTGACACAAATTTGTAACCTATAATTTGGCAACCCTCAAAAATCTTAAGTCGAGTTCATACGCTTCAGCGTCCATGCATCGTTCATTATTGCGTCACTCCAAAAATATTGAAATATGATCTGTCATTTTTGAAATAAACCAATAAAACTGGCTAAAAACAACAAGAGATGACGCAAGACAGATTTATATACAGGGTGGCGCACCTGATTCGCCTCGGTTGATTATACGAAAACGGAAAGATGTAGAAACAAAATATTTTATGGGTATATGTGGGGAGGTAATCTGGGCACAATTTAAAATTATTTTGAAAAATACAGGGTGTTTCAGTACCAAGATCCATACCAAAGTTATATTTTTTCTTATGGAACACCCAGTATTTTATTTCATTTTTGGATTCTTGGGCCCAAAAAAAGGTATTTATTATAAGGGTTAAATATGTTTAAAATCTTTGGTTTTTGAGATATTGAAAGATATTTAAATTTGCATGCTACAATAGAATAGATTATTAACACCCTGTACATTACTTCTCAGAATTAGTTGTTGTGCTGAGTTTAAAGGTAGAGAAATAAACTTTACAGAAAAATGTTATTCCTTCCTTAAATGTATACGGGGGTATCAAAAATTGCTGGTCTTTATTTAAATATTTATTTTACATAAAAACTTCGTTATTTCAAATGCAACACTATGTATTTTTTTAAATAAGTCGAAGCAGATTTAAAGGCTCTTTCAAACTATTTTTGAATAAAAACTACAGATTTTGAATAAAAAGCGATTTTTCAATAAAATCGTAATCAAGATGGCTAGTGTTGTCATGGCAAGTTTCTAGTGACAGTTAGTAGCTATTTTCAAAATCGAAATTAGTTTATGGACTTATTTAAGTTTATACCAGTTTACTTTTATTTAATTTACCTACAATAGTTTAATCAATAATATTTATTAAATATGTGTTTATTATTCTATCAAGAAAAATGAAGAAGTAGTCTTTGAATTATTGGATTTTCTATTAAAGAGCCAATTAGAGCAAATTCATTTTCTTCACTTCCAACGACAGGTTTCTGCCTAATAGGTTTTTTATAAACCACACTACCAGGCGAAATAGGACAAGAAGTTTTTCAAAGAAACTCTTATCAGGAAGATTCCTATTTGGATATCTTTGAGCATAAGCCCTTGAGGCCAAGAAGCAATTTTCCTCACAAAATAATGTCACTAGTAACATATCTATTCGTTCCGCCAGCAGATACTGCTTTATTTTTCTTGATAAAATAATGAATACTTACTTATTAAACTATTGTAGGTAAATTTAAGTAAACTGTTATAAATTATAAATAATAATGTCCATAAACCAATGTCGACTTTGAAAATAGTTACGAACTGTCACTATAAAATTGCCATGGTGACACCAGCCATCTTGATTATAATTTTATTTAAAAATCGCTTTTTATTTAAAATCTGAGCTAGATAGGTATAGGAAACCCTAATATAGATTGAAAGAGCATTTGAATGTGCTTCGATTTATTTTAAAAAATACAGTGTGTTACATTTGAAATAATAAAGTTTTTATATAAAATATATCCTTAAAATAGATCAGCAACTTTTGATAGCCCTGTATAAATTTAAGGAACTAATACCATTTTTCAGTAAAGTTTATTTCTCTACCTTTAAACTCAGCATAAGAATTAATTCTGAAAAGTAATGTAGAGGGTGTTAATAATCTATTCTATTGTAGCATGCAAATTTAAATATCTTCAAATATTTCAAAAACCAAAGATTTTAAACATATTTAACTCTTATAATAAATATCTTTTTTTGGGCCCAAGAATCCAAAAATGAAATAAAATACTGGGTGTTCCATAAGAAAAAATATAACTTTGGTATGGATCTTAGTTCTGAAACACCCTGTATATTTCAAAATAATATTAAATTCTGCACATTGTCTCCCCACATATACCCCTAAAATATTTTGTTTCTACATCTTTCCGTTTTCGTATAATCAACCGAGCGAATGAAGTGCGCCACCCTGTATACGCAACGCATGGAGTGCTAAAATTTCTTACCACGCCTGTTAAAGGTAAACATATTTGTTTTCTTATAAACTCCTTAAAATATTCTTTATAGTAACCAAATTAATAAAAAATGAGTTATAAAGTTTGTTCATTCTCACAAAATGGTAGCACATGTTAAAAACATTAACTTATTGTTAAAATGGAAAACAAAGTCCAAACCACTATCAAAAAAGGTATTGCTATGTAAAAAAACTATCCTTTTGATAGTGGTCTGGACATTGTTTTCCATTTTAACATTAAGTTTAATAAAAAAATATATAGGGATCTTTCAGTTTAATGATGAAATAATATCAGTTACAAAAAAATCCTTAATCAAAAAAGCTTTACGTAAAATTCCGGAATATTTTGAATTCTAGATTTACCCATTAAATTGAATTAATTTTAGTTCTGGCTCCACAAAACACTGAATGCAAAGAACGTAACGAAAATATACGCCAGACTGCAGCGGGCCACTGACACAGTTGTTTAATTTCGAATTATATCGCACCGAAATGCAATTTAGCAATTATTTTCTAACCACTCGTAACAGCGATCCCGATATAACAGCCCGTTTTAATGAATTGAAGTTTTAATTTCTAACTTTGCACAAAAAAAGTTTTATTCATCAAGTTATTATTGTTCTAAATATTTTAGAGTTTCAAAAATTTATTTTTCTAAGAATACCATAAAAATGAATTATAATACAATGAAAGTCGATGGAATAAAACATTAAGCGGAGTCACTCTAAGAGATAGAATGCGAAACCACGACATCAGATAGGAAATGGGAGTGCAAAACATACATACATACATATACAGCCGTTACTCGCTGACGAGTATTCGACACACATAAAGAAGATGGTCACGCAAGGCGTTTTCTTTCATGACCTATTCTGTGACTGAAAAGCCCGATACGTGACGTTATCTGACTACCGCACTCCGGACATTCAAAAATCTCATTGCTTTGTTGCCTCTTTACTTTTTGGTTGTCGCTGTTAACTAAGTTTACAACTCTTCTCCATTGAGTTCCATTGTGAGCTACTTTTTCCCACTCATTCTGCATGTTAATCCCCTTTAAGTTTTCGTGGAAAGTGTCCTTGTACCTTTTCAGTTGTCCACCCGGCCTCCTCTTACCGTCTACAAGCTCACCGTAAAGCAGAGATTTTGGTATGCGGTTTTCTTGCATTCTGCATAAGTGACCAGCCCATCTTAAGCGGGTTTTTGTAACCATGACTTCAATACTCTCGTAGTTAGCTTTTTCATGGACCGATACGTTTGAGACATGATGGAACCACCAGATTCTTAAGAGTTGTCTAAGGTGTCTCTGATGCAACTTGTTTAATGCCTTCATGTGTTGGCGGTACGGCACCCAGGTTTCGCTCCCATATAACATGGTGGGGATTATAATTGCTCGGTACACTGCAATTTTTGTTTTTGTACTCCAGTCATGATTGTAGAAAACCCTGTCTTTTAATTTCCAGAATGCTCTTGAGGCGCTACTAATCCTGTGCTGAATTTCAGAGTCAATGTTGGCCTTTTCCGAAATCAAACTGCCAAGGTAATTGAATTCCGGCACATATTCCAATAGTTCTTCTCCAATTTTTATAGCATTGTTGTGATCTTCCGGGGGAGTGCACATGATTTTAGTTTTATCGATGTTTAGCTTAAGGTCCAAAGCCTCGTATGCCCAGGTATATGTGTTCAACATTTCTTGTAATTGTTGTACCGTGTTTGCAACTAGAGCGCAGTCGTCAGCGTATTGAAGTTCTGTGATAAATTTTGTACGTGTTTTTGCCCTGAGTCTTTTTATGTTGAACAGACCGCCGTCATATCTGTATCTAATGCCCAATCCTCTCTCCTGCAGTTTGCTGTCCACTATAATGGAGAGCGCTGCCAATAATATGTTGAATAGGAGAGGCGCTAAGACACATCCCTGCCTAACTCCCGTATTTGTTAGGAATGGATCGCTCAGTGATCCATGATGTGACACTCTTGACTTTGGAAGTTATGGAGGCTTTTACACACTGTAAGAAATTTGTTGGGTACTCCGAACTTTTTCATAATTGCCCAAAGCGCATCTCTGTTCACAGAGTCGAAGGCTTTTGTTAGATCGATGAATGCAACATAAAGTTTAGACTGCTGCTCTTTTACTTTTTCCTGTAGTTGACGGATGGAAAAAATGGAATCGACGGTGCCGCGGTCGGTACGAAAACCCGTTTGCGATTCTGGAAGGATTTTTTCTATATATGGGTGCAGGCGGTTTGACATTATTTTGCAAGAATTTTTCCGCCGATAGCCAATAGCGAAATTCCCCGATAATTTCCGCAGTCTGATGCACTTCCTTTGTTCTTAAATATATTCACTATGTTCGCGTTACGAAAGTCCTGAGGTACCTCTCCGCTTTCCCATACGACATCGAAAAGAGCCTTAAGATGACCAATAAGTTCTTTATTTGCACACTTATAGATTTCCGCCGGAATCGCGTCACAGCCAGCTGATTTGTTATTTTTAAGCTGTTTTATGGAGATCTTTATTTCCTGTTCTGCTATTGGGATGTTTAATACATCGAGGCTGCTATACTGAGGTATTGTGTTTAGTGCTTCTATATTGGGGTTGTTTTCTTGGTTAAGGATATGGCTGTAATGTTCTTTCCAGCGATTTCTGAATGCAAAACATAGTGAAGTGAAGAAGATCAAGAAGGCGTCATTAGGAAGACCATGTTGAAAGAATGGACCACGATAGAATAGCAAAATGGGCGCGAACACAAATACCCAACACACCCAGACCACCGGGCAGGCCACCAAAAAGATGGTACGAAAGTTGGACATCCGGTTCACAAGAAGCTTAAATAGTCGTTTTATACAGGGATCACCCTATTGCAAGAAGAATAAAAAGACAATGGAACTCTCTCAATTGAAAAAAGAATGCTTAAACACACAAGAAAAATATTTAAAAAATTATTCGAAAAAAATATGTATTTAAAATAAATAGCTTTTTTTTATGGTTGCGTGGAAGAGCACAAATGTGAACGTCGCCATGGTTATTATTTTAATTTGTATACAAATGTGTATATACTTAATAAAGACATTTTGAATTGAATTGAATTGAATTATTAAGAGGGTTACTTCAGTATAGATCTGTCATGAATATACACAATATAAACTGTCATTGATTCCAATATAGACTGTCGGTGATTAAAACTATGTACGCTACCGGAGTTTAACTCATCTAAAAAGTTTTTAGCTGGAATAATAAATTATAATACAAGTGAGACCTTCTGAAGATATCAAAATATTTACTTTTTTATTTTTATTTTTAAAATTTTCACAAACCGGTGTATTTGAATATACTAGTTGTTTATGATATTCTCCGATGGTGGCAGCACTGGCGGAGAATGGACCAAGATAGTTTGTGTTTTAGATGTCACTAGCTTATTGTGTTGTTAATATAAAAAATGGGGAATAATCATTTTTTATTGTATTTATGATATATGTCTTTTTTCTGTGTTTTACTCGTATATATTTCTTTAATAAATACTTGTTTGAACGTATTTTCTACAGCCCATCATATCAACTTTTAATACCACCTTTTTTAACACTTATAGTGCAGTTAGATGAATGGTTAAGATATATAGTAATTTTCTGTTTTCTATAAAATTCCTAAGTTTAGTTTTAAACTTTAACACTAAAACATGCCTTCTCTTTATCTCTCACCAAACTAAATTATATGGTTTGCTGGCGAGAATTTATATACTCTAAAAAACTGTCTACTTCAGTATAGTCATTATGCCATACCACAAAAATATCATCAACATAAAGCAGCCAAGATTTTTATAAGCCATTTTAAAATAACGTAATGTTTAAACTATTACGTTGGGAATATAGCTGTCTGTGTGTAAAAAGTTTAGAGTGTTAAATCCTTAATATTATTATAAATTACACTATACCCTACATTTGATATACTTACACAGCTGAAATACTTAAGTACGTTGGTAGAAGAACTTGAACAATCCTAACAAACATATACACCAGCTGTCTAAGGAGAAAACATATACCACAAGACTGGAATAGCGCCGACATAATTCTAATTCATAAGAAAGTTCAAGAAGAAGACATCAGAAACTCTATACCAATAATCCTACTAGCAGTAACATACAAGATATTTGCAAAAATAATAAACAACACAATACAAAACACGCTAGACGCTGCAAACGACGAGAAAAAGCAGACTTTAGAAGCGGCTTCAGCACGATTGAACACATACAGGGTGTCCCATTTTGGTTGAAATCATACGGTATCTCCGTTATAAGTGAAGATAGAAGGGTGCGGTTTGCACAAACCTGTCTCACTTTTTTGTCAAACGGAAGATGCCGTAAACAAAATTTTCATAGCCCTCTTCGTTTCTGAGCTACAGGGTCTTTTTGAAAGTTTTGCAATTTGGGACACCTCCGTTATCTCTGTTATTGTTAAAGCTATCGAGAAGGTGAAAATTGTTTATTGTAGAACTTTTTACGTAGAATACAGTGGCGTAGTCTGTTTTTCCACCAAAAAAATATTTTTGAAAATATGAACTAAAGTTATGTTTTTTTAAATGGAACACCCTGTATATTTATAAATCATATGATCTGTCTTGCCATAAGCTTCTCAAAAATATATATCACTCTATATTTATTTTCACTATTTACTGCAATATTTAAAAGTTTTTATTAAAACATCATATTTATTAGTAGGCCATGATTGATAATAAAAGAAACTAAAGAATTATGAAAAGTATACCGCTATCTGTCTCTTGTTTTATTTTGGGAGCCGCTAATAAATTCTTTATATATTAGGGAAACTTAACTCTCTACCGCTATTTGTAAATCTTGGAATACGTGTATACATAAGAATAATCTATCGTATCGGAAAGTTTAGATATTCCTTTAGCTAATTTACGTGAAATATACTTTCAGCAAGATGGGGAACATTCCCCCTCATAGCTATGGAAATATTAGAATACTGTTAAATTATTATTTTTCAAATCAATGAATTGGAACCAATGAACGCATATTGATAGCCTCCTCGATTCCCGGATTTCGCCGTTCTCGATTTCTGATTTTGGGAATTTTTGAAATACGAAATATATCGTAGGCACTACAACAATGTCGAACACCTGAAAAATGCTTTAATAATTCAAGATTTAGATATTTGCAAACCCATCCCGTTATAAAAAAAAGAAAAATATATTCACAGTTTCAGTGGTAACAGTTATTTCAAAAGTAAAATATATCAATCCCAAATAAATTTTAATATGTGTATGACTTTTAGTAAATACCATTTTGATTTTTTGTTATTTATCACGGCCTACTAATGAGAAAATGATATATTTTAAATATTGCAGTAAATAATGAAAATAAATATAGAGTGATATATATTTTTGAGAAGCTCATAGCAAGACAGATCATATGATTTATAAATATACAGGTTGTTCCATTTGAAAAAACATAACTTTAGTTCATATTTTCAAAAATATTTTTTTGGTAGAAAAACAGACTACGCCACTGCATTCTACGTAAAAAGTTCTACAATAAGCATCTACAATAAGCAGTTTTCGCCTTCTCGATACCTTTAACAATAACAGAGATACAGGGGGTGTCCCAAATTGCAAAATTTTCGAAAAGACCCTGTAGCTCAGAAATGAAGAGGTTGTGCAAACCGCACACTCCTATCTTCACTAATAACGGAGATACCCTATGATTTCAACCAAAATGGGACAACAACTGTACATACATTAAGACAAACTATCAGCCGAACAAGCCATACCTATAGCCTTTAGGAAGGCTTTCGACTCGATATATCCTAAGGCAATAATAGAAGCCCTAGCGAAGCAAGGTATTGACAAGCCTTATATAGAAACTCTCGCCAATATATAGAAAGAAGCCAAAGCAAGAGTAAAGATATATAAAAAAAACACAGTTCCCAACTGGCAAAGGAGTACGACAAAGCGACGCGATATCCACAAGTGCTGTTTACAGCAGCACTAGAAGAAATCTTCCGTCAACTGGACTGGACCAACAAAGGATTGAAAATACATGGAGAAACTTAACCATCTAAGATTCGCTGATGACATAGTTCTAATTGCTAATAGTCCTGAAGAAGAATATATAATATTTGAGACAACTAATACAGAGCTCGGGATCTCTACTACCAGAAATCAACAGAAGAATTAAGTTAGCATGGAGTAAGTATGGAAGAAACTCAATCATATTCAAATCTAGAATACCACTCTATCTAAAAAAGAAAGCATTCGACCAATGTGTACTGTGTCATGACCTATACATACGAAACCCAGACACTGAAAACGTCATCATAAGGAAACTCCAGGTCGCACAACGCTCAATGGAACAAAATATGCTAGGAATAACTAAGAGAGACAGGGAAAGAATAGAGTGGATACGACAAAATACACAGGTAATAGATGTCATCCACAGAGTGAAATCCCTCAAATAGCAATGGACAGGATACCTGGCAAGAAGAACGGACAATAGACAGACCAAAAAAATTACAGCATGGTACTTACGAGGAATTAAGAGACCTAGAAGAAGACCGAAGCTCAGATGGGACAAAAAGAGATAGAAAATTAGCAGGGTAACTTGGGCCCGCATAGCCAATAATGGACATCAATGGGCCCAACTACAAAGAGAATACACCAGAGGAGAGTAAGAGAGGCTACAACCATAATTTGAAATGGCTGAATAAATTGAAAATGATGATGATTATTACCCTAAATTTACCCATATACAGGGTGGGCCACTGAAAACTTACAATGGCTATAATTTTTAAACAAAAAAAGATATCAAAAAATAAAAAATACCGTTTCTATAATATCGAGGGGGAATACATACGACGTATTTTTTGAACCACTCCGACCTACCCCTTAGGAAGCACCCCTACTCACTTGAAAATCTTAAATGGCAACACCCCACTTGTGGCGTCTTTTTGGAAAGCTCATGAAAAATGCTAAATGATGATCATAAAGTTTTTAGGGTGAAATTGAAAAACTACCCTTACACGAACAATTAGGTGGACATTAATGAAAAAGGTATTTTTTTCAGAATAAGTTACAAATTGGGACCCAGCTAAATGACGCAAATGAAGTATTTTTCAAACCACCCCAACCTAGCCCTAGGTGGCACCCCCTCACTTCTAATATCAAGATAGCGATACCCCACTTGTGACACTTCTTTGGAAAGCTAATTCAAATTGCTAAACGATCGTCATACAGACTTCAACTTAATTACTGGTTAGTGCAAGAAATGTAGGTGTGACAATTTGAAAGAAATTTAAAATGATAATTTATTTTAATAATCGCTCAAAATGACCGTTTTGTTCCATACAAAAATACAAACGATTTTCAAATTCTTCTCTCACTTTTTGGAAAGTCTCTCTCGGAATATTTCGACATGCTTCAGTTCTCCTCTGCCGCAATTCTTGCAACAAACCTGGTTTTGTCCTGTAGACTATGGATTTAGTGTAGCCCTACAAGGAAAACTCTAAAGGAGTGAGATCAGGTGACCTTGGCGGCCACTCGATTAGACCCCTTCTGCCCATCCATTGCCTTGGATAATATTTATCCAACCACCGCCTTGTTACAATAGAATAATGCGAAGGGGCTCCATCTTCCTGAAAGTGTATGAGGTCTTCATTAAGAGTTATAATAAATTTCTTTGTACCAGCTTTTTTTTCTCGCAATGGTTCAAGGATACAAAAATAATTCATTCTATTGATTTTAACATGTTTTGGCATTTTTGTTTTATTTTTAGGCTCTATTTTTTTCGTTCTTTTTTATGACAGTCGTTCAGCATTTTTTATACGCTTTCCAAAGAGGTATCACAAGTGGGGTATCGCTAACTTGAGGTTAGAAGTGAGGGGGTGGCACCTAGGGGTGGGTCGGGGTAGTTTGAAAAAAACCTCATTTAGCTGGGTCCCAATTTGTAACTTATGCTGAAAAAATCACTTTTCTCATTAATGTCCACCTAATTTTTCGTGTAAAGGGTAGTTTTTCAATTTCACCCTAAAAACTTTATGATCATCGTTTAGCATTTTTCATGGGCTTTCCAAAAAGGTGCCACGAGTGGGGTGTGGCCATTTAAGATTTTCAAGTGTGTAGTGGTGCCGCCTTAGGAGTAGGTCGGGATGGTTCACAAAATACGTCATATGTATTCCCCCTCGATATTATAGAAACGGTATTTTTTATTTTTTTGATATCTTTTTTGGTTTAAAAATTATAGCCATTGTAAGTTTTCAGTGGCTCGCCCTGTATTTATATTATACCACGACACTAACTTTTGACACTAAATCTTCAACATAACCAGCTAAGACTTTTATAGGCCTTTTTAAAATAAGGCAATCTTTCACGTTTTATGTTTGAAATATAACTATCTAAATAACCATGCACTCGTTAAATCCATAATATTATTAGAAAATACACTATACCCCACATTTACTCATATATTTACGGAAGTCGCTAACATTTCTGCCGAGCTCCTCTAACCTTGAACTCAAACACAAACATCTTTTTCCATTATCAAGCAAAGTAAGTTAGACCGCCTTAGCCAACAAAACCCAGATATTAAACTTTACCTCGGTTTGCCGCCTCAATTCAGCTTTAAGCCTTTGGCGGCTGTTCTTACCATAAACCTAAAATAAGCCACGAAGTATTAAGTGTTTTAACGTTATATCCCGTTTCAGTTCATTCGGAAGTCTTTATCCATTTATATTTTAAGTGCATTAAATTAAATAAGTTTACTATATTTTTTGTTTAATGATTTATACATAGTGTCCCAGTATAAATTTATGAAACATTATTTGAATGATGATTTCCAGAATTTCACTTAATAAACCGGACAGAAAAATGTGGGTATAACTTTTTTGTAAATATTTTAGGTACAAATTTTTTTTTTCATAACAACTGTTAAAATTGCCTTATATCTATCAAAAATAGTAGATAAAATAGTACTTTAACCGCAAGGGTAGATTAAATGATACTTTATAAATAAAAAAATAAATAAATAAATGCCTTTATTGTCAAAAAAATTTTTCAATTTGTAGACAAAGGTAAACTAACAAACAAAGTAAAAAAACAAGGTACACAAACAAACAAACAAAAGATAATACAAAATATTATACAAATAATATTGTCAGTCTTATTGTTAAAATAAACATTTATAAATGTTTATAATGTCAAAGAACAAAAAATAAAAATAATAGTTAGTTAAATATTTAGCTAGTTTATAGTAAAATATCAATGACCTCTAAATAAATTCATTTCGATATCGTTAGTAAATATAGCAATAGCAAACATTAGACCAGTGTTTACAAAATCAAATTTGATTTTCAAAATATAATTCATTTACGGCGTAGAAAGCCTTGTCTAGTAAATAAGAGTTCAATGCTTTGCGAAATGAAAAAAATGATGTTATGGATTTGATTTTAAATGGCAGGTGATTGTGCATTTTTTTCGAGTTGTATAATATTGAACTTTTAACTAACTCTGAGCGTGGGGTAGATAAAGATATTGCTCCGCGTTCCTGAGTGGATAAGTGTGAGATGGCCTTTCTTGAGAAGCTGATACATGTTTACGTATTAGGCAAACGGATTCAAATATAAATAAGGAAGGAAGAGTCAATATTTTTAATTTTTTAAAAAAGTCCCGGCAATGAGTTCTACTGTTTAGTCCCAGTAAATATCGTAAATAACAGATCTCTTCGGGAGCCTAAAAATGCGGTCAAATTGAGTCGCACAACACGCACCCCAGAATGGAATGGCATACCTGAGGTGCGACTCAAAAAGTGCATAATAAACAGTTCTAGCCACTGACAAGTTAAGCTCCTTAGAAACAGACAATGCAAAACAGGCAGAGCTCAATTTTTTCGACAAAGCTTTGATATGTATGTCCCATTTCAGAGAATTGTCCACAACAAGCTCCAAGAACTTTACAGATTTGACGACGTCAATGGTGGTGTTGTTAAGTACAAAAGGCTGCAACGAGTTTTTATACGACAAAGCTTTAGTTTTAGAAATGTTGAGACTCAGGAGGTTCGAATCGCACCAAGATTTAATGGTGATTAAGTCATTTGATATAATCCTATGAAGTGCCGTGATGTCCTTTGTTGCTCCAAGTGAAGCTAGTGTCGTCCGCAAAAAAGACATATTTGCCACTGATGTTTATGTTAGCAATGTCGTTAATAAAAAGAAGAAACAAAATAGGGCCTAGTACTGAGCCTTGTGGTACTCCACATTCTACTGGCTTGCTAGAAGACAACGTGGTATCCACCCTCAAAAGATGACTTCTGTTGCTCAGATACGACTTAAACCATTCGAGAGATGATCCCCTGAACCCATAGTGCTGCAGTTTATTAATTTAGATCTTATGATTTACACAGTCGAACGCCTTAGAAAAATCACAGAAAATTGTTGCTGTAGAATGATGGTTGTTTAGGCTGGAGTAAACTTTATTAAGGAGGGAAAACATAGCGTAATTTGTGGACTTGTTTCTTAGAAATCCAAATTGATATTCAGTAAGTATTTTGTACTTAAACAGAAAAGATACCAGCCTTCTTTTAACCAACCTTTCTATGATCTTAGATAGCGTTGGAAGGAGTGCAATTGGGCGATAGTTAGAAGCTTGATCTTTGTCTCCTCCTTTATGCAGAGGAATGATTATTGCCGTCTTAAGATATTTTGGAAAAATACCATTTTGGAACGACATGTTTATTAAAGTTGTTAGGTGATTCAGAGTGCTTTCTGGCAGATTCGAAAACATTTTTAAAGTTAGCCCGTCGGTCCCACAAGAGGATTTATTTTTGATGGTATTAATTGTACTGCGAAGCTCTTCTAAAACTACGAGCGAAAAAAAGAAACTGTGTAAGTTTACAATATCATTAGAGAGATAAGAAAGTGGATCATGAGGAGGACATATGAGTCGCCTAGTTTCAAAACACGACAATTCCACAAAAGTCAAATGTTGAGAAATTGGAAAAAACTGTTTTAGAGTTGTTAAAGAGTAAATATAAAGTCAATATTTTATTGCCAGGAAATGATAAGATTTGTCGCAGTTTGCAAAGTATATATGATGTTAGGTTGTAAAGAACTAGAAGACGAATCCATTAACATATATCTCATTTTTCTCGAAAAATGGATTTGTCGGGTTTTGAAACTAGGCGACTCATATGGTATTAGTTAAGTTTTTCACTACATTTACAAAGTAATCGTTAAGGTTCTCAGGTGAGGTAGAGATATTGCTAGACGAAGAAGCTTTGTTTCTCAACTCATTCACAATAGACCATGTTTCTTTAGCAGCATTACCAGAATTGACTATTCTCCTATTATAATAAAGGTCCTTAGCGGCTCTTATAGTCTTATGATAAATTTTTCTGTGTAGTTTTACGTAATTGTGGAAGAAGAGACTGTCTGAGAATTTTTTTAAGTGAGATAATGAACGCATGTTTTTAGAAGATATGCGTAGACCTTTAGTGGTCCAAGGTTTATTATGCTTATTTTTTATAGGCCTAAGAGGAAAGGATTTGAACACTAGACTGGTTAATGTTTTTACGAAAATAGAAAATTAGGTGTCGACGTCATAAGAGCTAGTATCCCAGTTGTTTTACATAAGTGGCTGAACTTTTGAGCATTCTTTTCAGAAAAAATACGGCATAATTTACTTTAACAGCAAGGATGGGTTAAAAACTTTATTTCTTCTCGTACGTTTTTAATTGCTTCCATTTTTGAAAAATTTTGTATTCCTTTTCATAAGTTATTCAGGATTTAAATGGAGGTAGTTGGGATATGGCGTTTGTCGCCTCAGCCTGAATATCTCTTGGTAATTTACTTATTTCGTTTTGAGCCATTTCTGGTTGTCAAATTACATAGAAACCAACTCCAACCCATCACAATATTTTTTCTACTCGTAATAAATTCCTTGAAATAATAATTTCTGAATATTTTTTAAAACGTAACTCGCTATGGAAAAAAATATTGTTTTATACACGACGATAAAATTATTGCATTATCGCCTCCCGAAATTAATTTATTAATATTTTCGGTCGACGATAAAATATCGTTTTATCGTCTTGTATAAAAAATAACGGTAATTATTAGGAAAACTGGAAATCGTCCGATTTTCATCAAAATTGGTATACACACTATTTTGAGGTCGTAGATTACGAATCTATACTTTTTTCTTGGCGGTCTCTTTCCGTTTTTCTGAAAAACGGAAAATTATTTCAACATTGAATTTTTCTTTATTTCTACCCTATAAAGTAATAATTTCACTATATTTTCATTATATTATTGTTTATCTAAAAGCTACACTTGATTGCGGATAGAAAAATGTCCAAAATTTTACCGAAAAACACTTTTCTTAACAAAATAACAAAGAAAATTGAGACCAGATGGAAGTTTGACATTTCATATATCCTTCTTTCTCTCTCCTATGTAATGAGATAGACAAATATATTCTAGACCTTTCTAGATCTTCTATTTTTTCGGGTGATTAGGGATTTTAAATAAATTACATATTATGAGATCGACAATAATTAAATATACTTACCTATATCCACAAAGTTACGCGGAAGAGTTTTGATCGCATTGGTTTCAACTTCTATGCGGAGGCGAATCGTTTTTTTTTGTTATATTTATTATATTTATAACCACGAAGTTGCACGAAAGAGTTTTTATTGCATGGGTTACAACTTCCATGCGGAGGGTGTTAATCTTTTGTTGTTATATTATATCAAAAAAAGATTAACCCCCTCCGCAAAGAAGTTATACCGTATGATCGAATAAAAACGGCATCAGCGATGGCTATGAAATGAAGATCGCAGTCATTTGATATATAAAATTCTATGGGGAATATCAACGATGTTCATTTCCAAGCCAACTGGACGCCGTTTTTTTTCGATCATACGGTATAAAGACTATTTATAACCACGAAGTTGCACGAAAGAGTTTTGATTGCATTGGTTTTAACTTCTTTGCGAAGGGGGTTAATCTTTTTTTGATATAATATAACAACAAAAGATTAACACCCTCCGCATGGAAGTTGTAACCAATGCAATCAAAACTCGTTCGTGCAATTTCGTGTTTATAAATAGTAAGATCTCGTTGGTAAAATAGCAATTATGGGAAGGAGCCGTTCTTCTGGCGACCGCCTTTCGTAATCCCAGAATGAACGAAAAAAAACACGCTAAATTTAGGTTTAGCATTGGCAACGTTGCTTTAAATGCCAGAAACACATAACCCAACATTTTCAGATTATTTACAAATTTATTTTAGCAAATTTTCCTCTATTATGCATAGAATTGGTTAAAAAAGTAACAGAAAATAGCAATAACATCATTGTTTATTGAATACCTAACAAAATATATGCTAGAAAACCTTAAAAATATGAGAAATTAAGAAAAATTCGATGTCGAAATAATTTTCCGTTTTTCTGAAAAACGATAAGAGATCGCCAAGAAAAAAGTTCAGATTCGTAATCTACGACCTCAAAATAGGGTGTATACCAATAATACCAACTTTATCGCTAAGAAACCGCCGTTTGCTAGCTTTTTAAATTGATAATAAATTGCACTTAAAGACCGTACATATTAACTAACGGACTACAAGAAGAAGATTAAATGAAGCAAATCTTATGTCAAGAAAGCCTGCTTCGGGACCAGAACTTACTAGATGTGTTGACTAGGCCCAAAAGCAAAGGCATGGTCTTGATGTAAAAATTATGAAAAAATGTTAGTGCCTTCTTTAAAACCGAATATTGTCAACAAAAATAAAGCTAATGAGATGAACCAAAAAATAAACCATTGAGAAAGGATGTATCTAGATGATAAAATGATTTTTGAATTTCTTGCTGTTTTAACAAATTTCACAGGGTGTTTCAAACTTTCACCAAAATATCAACATTTTGTTTTCTCTCGTATAATTAACAAATGGGGAGTTTCATTTTTAATTTAGAAAAAGGTACCAAAAAGTCAAATAATTTGGCAACACACTGCTTAAAAAATCATCAAAATCGACCAATTGAAATAAAATATATTAACCTTTAAAATATATGAAAGTTTTAAGGTGCCCATTTTTCGTGCCGGTGAATGTATTTCAAAAACTATACATTTTAGTTATATACTTTTCTAATGAAACAAACCTTTATTTTTTTACTAGAATTCAAAAATCAATTAATATATAGGGCGTTCCATTACAAAAAAACATAACTTTGATGTGTAACTTTTTTTGGGGACACCCTGTGGAACTCTATATAATTTTAGAAAATGCTTTAATTTGACTTACATAATCTCACAAAATTTCACTTCAATACAAACTTTGGTCTCCTTACAAAAACCGCGTCGTATATGACGCGCCACTCTGTATAATTCGATTTCAATCAAAATTTCAATGATTAGAATATAAGCAGAATAGGTATAGCTTATGCATCAGCTTTATTTATTTCAATAAATTTACTTAGAAAAAGAATTAAAAAAATCAAAATATACTAACTCAACTTACTACTTACTATACTACTAAAATTACTAAAACAAAAAATTAAAAGCCGAAAAAAAATGTGTAAACATTTTAGTATTTTATCTATAAAACACAATACAGAAGGTTTCACATTGATACATTTGTAATTGAATTTACAGTAATTGAATTCCGAGGTAAAAGTTTCTGGGCACTCCACTATATGGTTTGGTTTGATATTTGGATATTGATATCTAAATTAAATTTCTCATGTCAAAAACACCTATACACCAATTCATCACAAACATCCAAATATCAAAGTTAGTTCAGAAATTATTTGGAAAAAAAAGAAATAAAAATTGTACTTCTACACCCAGTATATCCCAAATTAAACATTTTATGACTTTCCTTATTTGCTTATTTGCGTATTTGTTATTTGCTGCCAAAGTTTACCGAATACAATTCGGACCACCCTGTATTATCATTAGGTACTCTATTAGAATGTATAACATTTATTAGGCTCAATTTAAAGGATCAAATTGACAAGATTTACAGAGCCAGCCTACCAAAATTTGTGTAACTGGATCGGGGTTAATTAAAATTTTCTGTTGAGTGAAAAGCTTTGGAGTATAACCACCGTAAATGGGCTTTCCCTCATTAGAGAAGGCTCAAAAACAAGATGGTCGTGTGTGCTTAAGCAAATTTAATTGACAAAATAAACCTCGAGATTGGTGGCTCTTTGTTCCGGCCCATACTTCGGTTTGCTTTAAATTTATGGCGCAGAGATGATCGCAAAAGAGGAACGAGCTTAAAGCGATGGCCAAAGAATAATATTGGGCTTTCGTTATTTGAGCTTTCTTTTGCGTTGCTAAGTGGGTAAAAAGAATATACTCCGTCGAATTTAAATCTAGTTAAAGTAAGATTTTGTTTAAATCGCGTACATTGAGTGCATTTTTCAAGGCCAGTTTTAATGATGATATCTGTTGCTTCCATTGAAATTCTTGAATTCAACTAGCCTATTTTTAAAAAAAAATATATTTTTTTAAAATTATACTGATATTTTTAGTAGAGTTATATTTTATAGTCTAGACTCATATGAAAACGGGTATGAAAATTAAATTATACAAGTTAGTTGAGGTTATGTAGTTGGAAATTTCTTCGCTATTTGTAGCTAAATTTTCTGACTTTTTAATGTCTCTTTCTAAATTAAAAATGGAAGCTACCATCTGTCAATTATACGAAGGAAAACAGAATGTTGATATTATGGTAAAAATTTGAAACACCCTGTGGAGTACGTTAACAAAGAAATGAATTTAGAAATAATTTTATCATTTAGTTGTATTTTTTCTCGATAGCTTATTTCTTGATTTATCTCAAATGGCTTTATTTTTTTGTATCTAGAGTTTCACTTTTGAAGAAGACACTAACATTTTTTCATATTTTTTACATTAAAACCATGCATTTGCTTTTGGTCCTAATCAACAGACATATAAAATAGTGTTTATAATTTATGCAATGGCAATGTCTTTGAAAAATTATATTATTATTGTCTGTTAGGCAGTTACTCTAGCAGATATGGTTTTAAGTTCAAAAGTTCATCTCTACCATGATCAATTAAAGCAACAATAGTCGATACTTCGGTTAAAACCATCTCTACTCTTTGAATAAGAAGACTAAGGAAGGAGCATATCAAAAATCTTAGGTACACCGCGATGGGCCTCAAATATGGCCGACTTAAATTCCGGTTTATCAGTGTCGTTCTAATTTTATTTAAAAAATGTAAAACTATGATGTAGGGTAGACGTGGGGTAGACTCAATAATTTGTTGTTTTATTTTACGTTGTGAATAAATGTTGGTAGTTATTAAAATTGGGCTCTGGTGCACAATAGGTCCCCACGCATTTAACACTTTTTTGGGATTTTTTTGCAAGATTATCTTAAACTGAATATTTTTAAGCATAAAAATTGTTGGATGAATGTGTTTTATCTTTAAAAAGCGGCAAAAAACGTATTTTAGGTACAGGCGACGGACAGTAAATATGTTAAATTTTCTACACGGATTCAGTAAAAACATCACATATTAGTACTTTATTACCTTATATAGACGTGGAATGATCTAATTTAAGCACAAAAATGTAACGAATCTTCTTTGTAAGCATAAAAATTAAGAAAATATATTTATTTACATCAGCTCAAGCTAGCAATTTTATGACTTTTTCGATTGACAGTTAATCGATCATCGGTATGTCATCTATGGCCTTCGCATAGAATTTGCGACGTTGTCAATAAAATTACTTTATATGATTTTCTTCTGAAATAAAGTTGTTGTGGAGGGACTTAAAACGGTAAGTTATCACTTTAGTGCAACAAAAATTGAACTGTCTAGTAGCTTATTCGTTAGTGTGGATTATTTTAAAGCAATTTCTGAAATAAAATTTGCGGATTTTTCAGGTTCTACGAAAATATAAGTTTTTTTAATATATACTGTTTTTCGACGCGTAATCAATGAAGTTTTGTCATTAGGCTCAATTAGGTTAGCCTGGTTATTTGGAAGGTGGTAATGCATTGGTTAGCCTGGTTATTTGGAGGGTGTTAATGCAATGGTTAGCCTGGTTATTTGGAGGGTGGTAATGCATTGGTTAGCCTGGTTATTTGGAGGGTGTTAATGCATTGGTTAGCCTGGTTATTTGGGGGTGTTAATGCATTGGTTAGCCTGGTTATTTGGAGGGTGGTAATGCATTGGTTAGCATGGTTATTTGGAGGGTGTTAATGCATTGGTTAGCCTGGTTATTTGGGGGTGTTAATGCATTGGTTAGGTTAGGTTAGATAGGCTGGTTATTTGGAGGGTGGTAATGCATTGGTTAGCCTGATTATTTGGAGGGTGTTAATGCATTGGTTAGCCTGGTGATTTGGAGGGTGTTAATGCATTGGTTAGCCTGGTTATTTGGGGGTGTTAATGCATTGGTTAGGTTAGGTTAGATATTCTGGTTATTTGGAGGTGGTAATGCATTGGTTAGTCTGGTTATTTGGAGGGTGTTAATGCATTGGTTAGCCTGGTTATTTGGGGGTGTTAATGCATTGGTTAGGTTAGGTTGGTGGGGAGTGTTTGGAAGTACGCAGATCACATCCATTTCGGAATCTTACTGAACAAATCCGGGAAAAATATATTTTTAAACAATTGTGCTAAATACTGTGTAATGATTTTATTGTCAATTTATTTTTATAGTGTTTTTGTTTTGCCTCGTTTATTATATTTTTAATTTTTCGTGTTCTTAAAGTGCGTACTAAATGTAAAAAAAACGAATATAAAGTAGAACGTTTTCGTCGATTTTACACAGGGTGAGTATGGCAACACTGTGCATAACCTTGTATTTTACTGTCTTTATGAAGGTTATAATAGGGAGTTTTCGCATTGAAATGTAGTGAAAATTTGGAATTTTCAATTATTTTTTTTCGTAGAAAAAGTGGTTCATCCAACAATTTTTTTCTTTTAAACCATTCCATTAACTATGGGATCCACATTAAAAATTAAAAAAACCACGATTTCGTGGGGACCTGTTCTGCACAAGACCCTTAAAATTGTTATAAAAATATATAATTCTAATAAAAATAGATAAGTTATAATAAGTAGTTATTACCACAAACATCCGATATGCTACTGAAGCAGGTAAGTCAAATTAACGTATCTAAATTCTTTGACATCTAATCTTTGACAAGTAATAAATAAAAGCTAAAATGCAAGAAAAATATATAATTTAGTTAATTTAAGTGAATTTCATAAATGATCGGTTTACTACACGTATGTATATTATACAGTCACTTACTAGCCAAAAGTTGTTCCATTATTTCACTCAATTTTTGCCAAGATCTACCGCACGCTACACAACCAACTATTTTAGAATCTTTTTCGATAAATCGCGATAGTGTAACTGTTAATTTAAGTTCTGCCACAATTTCCATCTAGATTTAATACCTTTATACAACTATCAGTAGTAGAATAAATAATAAATAACATAAAATAAGCTCCGTAAAAACTGACAAATCCACAAAATTTCAAATTCAAATGTGTCAAATGAATCGTCAAACAGAACTGTCAAGGATCCTCACCCTAGAGTGCTTTTATGGTGCTTTTTCCGCCCACCATGCATGAAGACATGGATAGCATTATGCTCCTTTCTTAGTCTTCTTATTCAAAGTCTCTACTAGAGTAAACAACTATAGTCTGTCCAACGACAAGATACTTGACAGTGATAGATGTCTGTCATTTTATTTTCAAAGTAGTTTATTTTGTTTTTCAAAGAAATAAGTTGGTACAATTGGAAAGCATAGCAGAAAATTAATATATTTAAAATTTGAGTGATAAGTGATTACTTCAACAAAATATTGTGAAAAAAAACTGTACAAAATTGAAAAAAGCTAATCGAGTTATTTTATTAAAAACAATTACAGTATGTGTTAATACAAAACAAGCAAAGGTGTATTTTAAAAAACACCACATACCCAAAAAGAGATATAAAAAATATTTCCTGCTGTCAAGCCGTGTTTGAAGCTCAAGCAAGTTCCTGCATTTATTGTTACATTTATCAATATAATTATTCAATATGATTATTTACCTATCGTGTGCTGCTATTTTACAGATACTCCTATTTTCGCTACCTTATACAAGATGGTTTACAAACTTTATTTGTGACTAATACAACTTTCTGGCCATAGATTCTGGCAGTCTCTGAGCACCGAATATTAACTGTAAACTATGGTCTGGCTCAACACTTAATTTTCCCTTTGAGTTTTCCTCCACTTAATTTAAAAAAACACGAAACAAACGTAATAACACAGTCCAAAATGCAAAATGCAAAATATTTATCACATAGAATATACCTAGCTAGAAAAAAATGGACTCTGCCATACTGAAAAATGGTCCTAGAGAAGTGGCGCCATCTATTGAGTAGGGCTTGTTTTAAATGGATCGAAGCGCGGGCTTTTTAAATGAGCGTATTTACTAAATAATTTTACTCTAAAATAATTAAATTTGATTATTAAATATTATTTTTTACACAAATTCAACAATACTAATAACAAGTATTGTTGTGATGTGTAAAAAATAAGATTTAACAGTATAATATATACAATTATTAAATAAAATTAAAGCCAAACATGTGAAATATTATTTATTATTTAAAGTTCTTATTTATAAGTCAAATATTTAAATATCGTTTATTATAATAAAACAAGACCGACGTAATACGCCCAAAGTTTTGTAAATGGAGTAAGTATAAATAGGTACTTAAATGATGGCAAAAATAAAAGACTTACATTATATTTTTAGGGCCAGAAACAAAAGGAATTGTATAATTAAAACACATATAACAAATTCATAGAACAAATTATAGTTTGAAAAACGTTTTGATAATCATTTATTTGATAATATTATGACAACGACAATATTTTTTGAGAATTTGACAATAATATGACAATGGCCGTTGGAAACTATGGAAACTACAAAAAAATTCTGATTTACTGCCATCTGGCAATAACTAGTAGCAACTTCTTAACCTAAAAATTAATTGCACTACCACCTAGTGGCTAGGGCTGGAACTATTTTATTTGAGATTTCCGTGGAAACGGTGGAACCGCTTTTGCTATTTCACTTTCCCGCCCCTGATTTATCATTTCTATTTGACATAATTTGACAGAAAATTATAACCTATAATTTGGCAAGAGCTTGAGAACTCTCAATAATTTTAAGTCGAGTTCATACGCATCGGCGTCCGTTTGTCGTTTATCGTTCCGTTAAACCAATAATATTGAAATATGACCTGTCATTTTTTAAATAAACCAATAAAACTGGTTAAAAACAACAAGAGATGACGCATGATGGATTTATATATATACACCTATAGTTAACTTAAGAAATACTAGAAACTTTTTTAATTAAATAAATGGATTGGTATGGACGTCATCTGCTTTTTTTCTGTCATCGTCTGTCGAAATCTTACCTGAGAAAAAAAAACAGAGTATAGAGTAACCAACAATAATATGACTTTTCAAGGACAGTGACATTACACAAACAATAAACACTGTTTTATATTTAAGTGTGCTAATGAGGAACGAAAATCAATGCTAAAATTGCTGAAACCAACTTCCTTATTCAAAAGCTAATACCTATAATAACAATACCCTAATATTCACAATATAATCAAAATAAACTTACTGAGATGAATCAAGGAACATACTATCGAGAAAACACGTATCTAGATAATAAATTAATTTTTAAATTCCTTGCTTTGTTAACATATTCCACATGGTGTTTCAAACGTTCACCAAAATAACATTTTGTTTTCCCTCGTAGGCATTGAATTTCTTACAGAATAAAGGTTTTTAAAATCATTACTATTTTTTTATCAAATATAGTTAAATTTGAATAAATACCTGAAACTATACTTAAATGAAACATTCAAATTAATATTATCACTGTACCAATTACGGTGAGTCAAAACCCGAACTGTATAATTTTCAAAACTGACGAGCGGTTTATATTCTGCCAAATTATATTTCAGAAATATTTAATTAATGGCTTAACGTTTCGGTAATTAAAAGGTAAAGAAAGCGGCCAATAACGTAAAATTATTCCAAAAGCCACGTTTGCTAACTGATTTAAATTTATATAATTTATCCGCTTTGTAAATAATTCTCTTTGAACGTTTACCAATTTATTTCAGCCAAAAATATTTTAATTAAAGAGGCTCTTTGCGTTTGTAAACATGATCTTATTAAGACTATACAAATTTCTACCGAGAAATGCATTTGAAAAATTAACCCTGTATAAACATCAAATAATTAATAGTGGAAATGTGATAACACTCTAAAATAGTATTAAAATTAAATTTATATATATATGTGTATAATTTCATTCTAAAACTTAAGTTAGCAAAAAAATATACTGGAAAAAATCCCATGCTTTTTGATATAAACACACCGGAAAAGTCTAGGGATATTACTTGTATTGTAATTATATTCAGCCATTGTCAATAGTTTTGGTTTTTTCATTTCTGATATAATAAAATTAAAATAAATAAATGGTTTAGAGGACATTTTGGAAATAAAAATGCGTAATTTACCGAAATTTTGAAATTTACCTTGATTTTTATCGAACTCAGAAAAATACACAAAATTTTTGTTAGTCTAAACAGTGAACTAAAAAAAGTTTAAACCATTTTTACTTAACACAGGGTATGGCCTCCTCTACTGTTCATTACAGCCCTATATCGTCTCTCCATGCTCCTGATCAGGGTGTCGATCTCTTCTGGAGATACAGCCTGCCACGTTGCATTCACGTCCCGAACCAGATCCCTACGAGTTTTACAAGGCATACCCATTCTCAAAATTCTTCTTTGGACAGCGTTCCATACGTGCTCGATGGGGTTGAGGTCAGGAGATTGTGCCGGCCAGGAAAAGATGTTTCATTGATGAGCATTGATAAACTCATTTACTACTCTGGCTTCATGAGGCCGTGAATTGTCATACATGAGAATGAAGTTTCTCCCGAAATCATTGGCATATGGTAACACGACAGGCTCAAGAATTAAATCACGGTATGTGAGTCCTGTTAGAAACGTTTCAAGAAAAACGAGACCGGTTTATCGGACTAACTGGACTCCTCACCAGACCATAATTGCCCCACCTTGATAAGGGTGCACTTCCTGAACATGATCCAACCGAATTAGATTTTCCTGGGTCTCTCCATACCCTAAGCATTCTCGAATCCGGATGAATTCCAAAGCGTGACTCATCCGTGAAGAGAACATTGGCCCATTGTTCATTCGACCACTAAACATGATCTTGAGCCCACAAATATCGTACCTCTTGATTTCCTCTCGTTAAGGGTTGAGCTCTCCAGGGGCGTCTGCTTCTTAAGTTGACCTCTCTTAATCTATTGCGAACAGTGTCAGGACTAACGGTTACATTATGTGTTTCATGGAGAATTAAACTAAGCTCTGGTGCTGTAAGAGTCGGTCGGCGTCGATCATTTAATTGTAAAAAATGATCTTGGTGAGGCATAGTAATGGAATGTCTCCCTGTGTGCTTTTCAGCAACATCAAAACTTTCACAGTAGTGTGCACTTAATCGCGATATTACATTCTGCGTTCTAGCTACGTCGATTTGGCACATTCCAGCTTCGAGCATACCCATGGCCCTTAGCATTTCATCTTTGTTAAGATGTCTACGCTCCATAACGTTGTTTAATACTAAACAAAGTTATTTGAACGAATTCTGGCCAGTTATCATGAAAACATAGCCAGTACAGGTTAAATTCGAACAAATGATGCTAGGTGCTTTTTATACATTTGACAAAAAATGCACAAAAACTTCTGCAATTATGCAAAATTTAGAAATAACAAGTGTGACTACTTCGTTTCAATCGAAGTAGAAATACTCGGCCTAGAAATATGAGGTTGTTTATTCAAAACATTTATTTTTAATTTTAATAAAATGATATCCCTAGATTTTTCCGGTGTGTTTATTTTGTGAACTTTCTTTACGCGCGAAAGTTCTTGTTACACGTAGAAAACAATTTTTTACGCATATAATACTATTTGTTACATATAAAAAACTATGTCCTACGCATAAAAATTTATTTGTAGCACGCAAAAACTATTTTATTGCCTCTAAAAAACTATTTGTTACACGTAAAAAACTAATTTTTACGCGTAAAAAAATATTTTTTTTTTAATTTATTACTTTTTCAGCTGTTCTTCAAATCCTTCAATTAAATAGCTGTTAGTAAGAAGTTTCACTTCAAATATTGGCACATAGTGCACACACAATTTGTTTTGTTTCACAATCTTATTATTACTTTGGAGTTATTGGACTTTCTATCGCTGTTGGGTAACATGATAAATATAAAAAATATTTTGCAAATTTTACGACACGTCAATTTTAGTATTAGCAAAAATATGAGATGTTAGGCAATTTCTGATGTGTAACAAGTAAAGAATTAAGTTTCCCATAGTTCCAACGTATAGATTGGATAATTTCATATACTTCTTTTTATTACAAAACTTCTATTTTATAACTATCCAAAAATTATTAAATCAACGAAAGTATACAGAATTATTCGTCCTAGTCAAACCAATTATAAATTTCAACACGTAGTAAGGCGAATTGGAGAATATAAATTCCGAATGAAACGCTCTAACCTAGCAACAGAGCAGCATCACGTTCTAAGCTCTAACTTTAAATTAATAAATTAGTAGATAAACAGTTAAATATACGTTGGTAGTTAACAATGTATATAGAGCTAATGTTATACAGTTTCCTAAAATATATTTTCTTAAATATTGTATCAGATATACTCTGTTTTTTTTTCTCAGGTAAGATTTCGACAGACGATGACAGAAGAAAAGCAGATGACGTCCCATACCAATCTATTTATTTTACTAAAAAAAGTTTCCAATAATTTTTAAGTTAACTATGGATGGGTTTAAATATAAATCCGTCATACGTCGTCTCTTGTTGTTTTAACCAGTTTTATTAGTTTATTTCAAAAATGACAGATCGTATTTCAATTTTATTGGTTTGACGGAACGATGAACGATAAACGGACGCCGATGCGTATGAACTCGCCTTTAGATTTTGGACGCTTGTCAAAGTCTTGCCAAATTGTAGGTTATAATTTTGTGACAACTTTTGTCAAATACCCTGCGTTTTGGAAGATGATGCATTTTGATTCGTGTTATTACGTGTGTTTTGTGTCTTTTGAAGTCAAGTGGAGGAAAAATCGAGTGAAAATTAACTGTAGACCCAGAGCACAGTTTATGGTTAATACTCGCTGCCCAGGCAGAAAGTCTTATACAGATACACCAATAAAGTTACTATCAATAAAGTTCGTATACCATCTCGTCGTAGATAAGTGCATCTCGAATATGGTAGAAGGACCATACTCTAAAAACTGGAGTAGCTGTAAAATATCGACATCACACGATAGGTAAATAATGGATTTTAGTACTGCAGAAAAATAATGTCAAAAGGTACTGGTTTAAAAAAATTGAGATTAAAGTTAATTAATCAACTTTTAAGGTATAAAATTTGGTAAGTGTTATTATTAATAAAATAGTTTGTTTTATTTATGGTGCTTTATTTAGTGGTGCTTTATATTATTATTTTTTATTTTTTATTGCCTGCGGAATATTAAAAATTTGTATTTGTACATAAGTTATATTGATAAATATAATCATAAATGCGGGAAGTTTCATAAAGCTTGAAAGTAACAAATAGTTCTTTTTTATATTTTTTTGGTATGGGGTGTCTTGCTCTTGTTTGTTTTGTATTAACACATACCGTTTTTTTTATTAAATAAAATAACTCGATTACATTTTTTTCAGTTTTATACAGTTTTTTTCACAATATTTTGAAGTAATCACTTGTCAGTCAAATAAATAAAATAAACTACTTTGAAATTAAAATGACAGACACATCTATCACTGTCAAGGATCTTCTCGTTGGACAGACTATATATAATATGTATACGCTGATTCTTTAATTATTGTTTAGTGTGAATTGGATTAGTTCCACTTAGTAAGGTATTTTAATAAATTACAATAATAATTTAACGTAGAAAAGGTTTATTAAAAATTATTTTTCACTTTTTAATTTGATCTACTAAATTTTTAAACTATTATTTACTTTTTAAATATTTATAAATTGATTATCCTATGATTTATTTATCCTATTTTAATACTATTGTGGTGGGAGCACAGGTACATGCTGCCACCCTATTTCATGGGGTTACGGCTAGAGACGTTTAGGTATTCCCTGTTCTCCTTCCATTAACTCAGCATTAAAAAAACGGGTATATATTAAACAGTAAAATAAAAAAGTTGATTTATGAACAAGTTGGAAAATGCCAAGACTTGAGTATACAGAAGAGTACTTACAATATTGATCTAAATATTGTCAAGACTTAAATAGATGTCAACTTGAGTTTAGATCAAATTGGAAAAAAAGCACAAATAATATAATTCTAGCAAGTATAATATAATTCGAGTAAACCAATTTGATATAGGTCCAAGAGATGGGTTACCTGCATGACATCGACCCAGATATGTTTTTAAATAACAATAAAAATTAAACAGTTAAAATACAACAATCCCGGGTCGATAATCAAACGCAGGTTACCGAAGTTCGATTTCCTCATGGTCATAGCCGGGTGAATGTAATTAGATGAAAACAGATTGAACGACGTAACCGGCGATGACCACGAGGAATAGAAAATATAAAAATGTATGCTGAAGAGAGTCGGGAGTTAGTCCGTTGATGTTAGTGGCATTGTTAGTTAGTCGGCTGGTTGCGAGAGAATCAGCAAAAGACAGTAGGAGACGTTAAAGATGTTCCTGTAAGTACTTCTTTAAATAAACCCTTAAGTCTTGGCATTTCCTGAAATCGTCGTGAAATAATTTTATCCACACTGTAAACCTTATGCTAAATAAATGTGTTTGTTCTCCATGGTTGTTTTGATTAAGAGAGAGAACCTGGTATAGCGATCCTAGCAAGCAACCCCCCAGCTAGGTCGCGACAATATCGTTGATTTTGACTTCAACTAGCTTCAGGAGTATCCACTATTGACTACTGATTCTTGACTCTTGATTGCCACAATCTGCCAAACCCTGCTATTTTCTGCATACATCTATTATATCCGTCTTGGTCGTAGCGTAATTCAAATTACGTAATGCTGATTAGGCATCGGCAATTACGTAATTAAACAGTTTACGATATATTTCTATTCCCGATGCTCGCAACGAACTTGGCCTTGAATTTCTCACGTCGCGTAAACCCGACTATTAGATTTAATTGTTTTATTAATAGTACTTTTTATTAAAAAAAAACATGTCTAGGTCGAAGTTATGCGAGCGACTAATATTCCTTGGGGGTTTACATCAAATTAGCTTACTGACATGAAACATGTTTTTTTTCCAAATTGAAATGAACCGGCCTGAAAGTCTTGACAATATGATTCTGGAAATTCAATATGTATATTTAATTATAATATGGGGTATAATAACAAAACGGCTCCTCACTCTGAAGAAAGTATCTCAACCTTGTTAGATTAGACCAATTTTTAGTTTAGCTAACCCTGATATAAATTTAAAAAAATCACACATATTTAGAAGCAATCACTTTTGGAATTAATTAAAACATTTTCAAAATAGAGTCTTTCTAATTAACTGTTATTAATATTTATCTTATGGATAACTATATTTCAGAATTACGAAACTTTTTTGTCAAGAATATACATATTATCGAGTCCAAACAGAAAGCAACTCGAATACATTTCACTCAATAAATTAACTGGGTAAAAAATCTGGGTCCGTTTTAGCCACAACAATATATTTTCCACTCATTTATGTCCATCCATCACGGCTTTTACCTCGCCCCACGCCGTGATAAGAATATAAAGCGCCGTTGTTTTCGAAATCCATCACTTTCACGATTGTATAACGGTGAGGGATCCAACAATCAAATCATACCGTAGAGGATATCTAAATATATGTCAGGAATAAAAAGTAAACACATTTTAAGTTAGCGTCTCATTTTTACTGCCAAGGCTAATCTGGGCTACTTTGTTTACGCGGAATTCGAACCGCGATCCTCAGCCATACCATTGTCAATGGCCTACCGACTTGGCGAGTGCCTAAATCGACTCCTACTCAAGAGATATCCATCTAGACCAGATATCTCATCTGGCTTAGAACCGGTGAGAATGAGCAGTATGTGTCAATAGATTTTACAGTCTAGCCATGGGACAACAGCACAATAGAGTTTCCGGACAGTTACTCATCCACTCGCATTGTCTAAGTTAAAAATATTACAGTATGTCCCCGGATTGTCTTTACAAGAGGAAAAACTTTTTTATTATTGACATTTTGAGAAAAAATCATACTTCATAAAAATTTTTGCTTGTTCTAAAATGGTTAATCCCGTTTATACTTTTCCAAATTTCCATACTGTTTTAAAGAAAATGAAGAAAAACATGAAAATATGGTTGAATTTTTTCAAGTCTTAAAAATCAAATGGCGTTTCTATGGCTATATCAATTCGATTTCATTCTTTGATAGATGGTTATTATTAAATTTGATTAACGTCATTTTTGCTGTTGTTATCTATAAGTATAATATTTTCCTATAACTATGATTGCCCTTACCGTAGCATTAAACTAAATAAATTTTGTTCTTCAACATTTTAAAACAGAAAAACTATTACGTTAATTAAAATTATGTGAATAACAAAGAATCAAAGCGAATTTACATTACCATAGAAACGCATTTTGATTTTCTTATTTTGAGACTATTTTGATATGACTATATTTTCATATTTTTTAATTTTCTCTAAAGCGGTATGGAAATTTGTAGAAGTATAAATGGGATTAACCATTTTAGAACAAACATTTTTTTTTATAAAGAATGCATTTTTCTCAAAATGTTAATAATAAAAAAGTTTTTCCTCTTGTAAAGACAATCCGGAGACATACTGTATATTAAAAAAATAGTCTAAAATTTTTGATTTTCTTGGGATTTAGGTTCGGGAAAAACGCTGATTAAGTTATTTGGTTTTTCATTATCTTTATTTGTTTTTTTTTAAAACAGACGTTTCGGCTAACATTATAGCCTTCATCAGTGTTGTGTCATATCAAAAAACAGTGTCGAATATAATCCAAAAATTACATATAAAATATTTACACCACACACCACATATTTGTTTACTGCAATTAATAAACTAATAAAACGTATCAAATGATGCCTATGTATAGTCAATGTAGGTAGATTGTTGCCGGTCACTTCCTAAAGTCTGTTTTTTATTTAAAACCAAATAAAAATAATGTAAAACCAAATGAAAGGTTAATCAGCGTTTTTCCCGAACCTAAATCCCAAGAAAATCCAAAATTTTAGAATATTTAGAAACAAGGTTCAAGATCATTAAATTTTCCAAGAATAAAAAAATTATATAGCTGTATGTATCCTCCAATGTATATTATGAAGAGTATATTTGCTGATGAGGTTAGTTTTACATTCATCTACCAAAAAATATAATTTTTAAGAACGAAATGTTATTACGAAAAATTAATAATAAATAAATCAGCAATTTAATACATAAATCTATAAAACATCTTTATTTTGTGCATAATTTGCTAATTTATGATATATCATTTTTTATAAATTTGAAATATGATAACGCATATTTTTTTTGTATTAGTAGCGTAGTCATTTAGCTTCGCGGTTGAAAGAAAGATGAGTTGCAAATTTTTTAAACCAAAATTAAACCTCTCTGAACAATACCATAAAAGTGTAAAACAAAAAATACAACGCCCATTATTCGGTGAAATAAAAAAATTATCGATTTTTAAAAAACTCCATTCACCATAACATACCGACTGGCATCGTATCAATAGATTGATTAATGGAGATAGGCTAAACGCTAATTACTTATATTGTTGCAAAGTTTTGAACACAAAGCCTTATCTCCGTACCCGCTCGAGCGGTCTGTACCGCCGGAAGCCGAAAAAACTTTAATTGACTTAGAAGTAGTTTGATTATGTTGGAAATCGAAACAAAAACGTAGTGCGTTTATCTATATCTATACGATTACAGTTGAGGGTTGGAACCTTTGGTGTTACACAGCAAAATAAAAACACTAAATCACCACAATACACCAAAACACTTTTACTTTTACACTGGACGCGCGTTTCGCTAACCATTTATAATCATCAGCAGATGATTATAAACTAAGTACACACAGTATAATACACAGTTTATAATCATCTGCTGATGATGCTAACATGGTTAGCGAAACGCGCGTCCAGTGTAAAAGTAAAAGTGTTTTGGTGTATTGTGGTGATTTAGTGTTTTTATTTTGCTATATCTATACGATTAATTAATTACCTCTGAAACGCTAGTTTTGCATGTCGGTAATTATTTCGGAAAATCACCGTCTGTTAAAGTAAAGGTAGATAGTCTTGATAAATGAATATATACAGTGTTGATAATTCCTTTATCCTGTACTGTTTTTAATCTAAACGTTTAGATTTTTCTGTAGAATAGGCTTTATCTCGATACACAATGCAGCAGTTTAAATAATGTCTATACGATTGAATTAATGGATCTTTGCGTGCACGTCATCCTTTGTTTATAACTTTACCTCCGACAAATTCTTTTTTCTACTTTAGCTCCAACCAAACCAGACCGTAGGCCAGACAATTACGAAGAGAGACGCTCAGTGTTTCTCAAATTCCTTTGCTTAATTTAGAAAGAAAGCGTATATAAATGAAGTGATTTGATGTTAATCATTTTTTTATGACGCTCGCGCAAATATTCATTGACTCAACTATACCTTTGTGGTGGGTTCATTTCTCATGCCTTATTATTAATCTACATTTACTTTAACCGACAATCACTTCAAATTCAAATAATTGCTAATATCGGTTCAGATGCAATTAATCGTATAAACAGGTTAAAGTTTTTGATAGTTGTATCAATCATAATGAAATTACTTCTAAGTTAAAAATCTCGTCTAAATTATTACTAAAAAAATAACCGCTGATATCTAGCGCTCGGGCGAGTAGAGATAAACCATTATGCATTGTTTAGAGAGGTTTCGTTTTGAAACATTGAAATTCTTTTATAAAATATGAATCTAAGTTACTGTGCTCCTAATATAAAAAATACGCAATATCTTTAGTAAAACTTGTTAGGTAAAATGCTGTTTTAACACCATAACAACTGGTGCATCAGGATTAAGTATATTATGCACAATATAATACAAAGATAAGAAACAGGATAAAAGTAGAAATAAACTGGATAAAATACTGGTAATTATTTCATCCCTGTATATATCAATTTATCAAGCCAATTGTGGAAAAAAAGGGGATTTCTTTTTAATTTTTAGTTAAAAACATGATATCTTAATAATATGACAACATCTTAAGCGGGTTAAATTTATTAGAAAGAAAACGCTGAAAAAGTTCAGCGGTTCACAAAATTTAAGAAAAAGATCATATTTCTTAAAGTTGCAAAGAAACATGACTAAGTTGTTTTGGAAACGGAATTAACCATTTCAGAACAAGCAAAAATTTTTATAAAGAATTAATTTTTCTCAAAATGTCAATAATTGAATTCATTTAAATTATTTGATTAAAATGTCAGGGTAATTGAATTCCGCTACATATTCCAGTAGCTTAAAAGTAGTAGTAAATTTGTTGCACATGCAAAGTGTATCTCCGTTTACAGAGTCGAAGGCTTTTGTTAGGTCGATGAGTGCAACATAAAGTTTACTCTGCTGCTCCTTTACTTTCTCCTGTAGCTGGCGGACGGGGAATATGGAATCGATACCGCGGTTGGTGCGAACACTCCTTTGCGATTCTGGAAGGATTTTTTTTCTATATGTGGGTGCAGGCGGTTTGACATAATATTTGCAAGAATTTTTCCTCCGATAGCCAGTAGTGAAATTCCCCGGTAGTTTCTGCAATCTGATACACTTCCTTTGTTTTTAAATATATTCACCATATTCGCGTTGCGAAAGTCCTGAGGTATCTTTCCGTTTTCCCATATGACATCGAAGAAAGCCTTAAGGTGACCAATAAGTTCATGACTTGTACACTTATAGATTTTCGCTGGAATCGTGGCCACAGCCAGCCGATTTGTTGTTTTTAAGTTGTTTTATGGAGGCCTTTATTTTCTCTTCCGTTATTGGGATATCTAATACATCGATGCTGTTATATTGAGGTATTGTGTTTAGTGCTTCCATATAGGGGATGTTGTCTTGGTTAAGGATATGGTTGTAATGGCTCTTTCCACAGATTTCTGATTTGCTCTTCCTTTTTTCCAAGTTTGTCGTTTTGTGCCTTGATTGGGCAGCTTACGTTCTTGCTTGAACCGTTTTTTACAGCTTCGAAGAATTTACGATAGTCCTGATGCGCGGCGTACTCTTGAATCTAATTAGATTTTTGCGACCACCAGTATACCTTTACTGTATTGTACTCTATATCTTTACTTTAACAGACATTCTATTTATTTACAAATAATTGCTAACATGTTAAACTAACGTTTCAAAGTTAATTGATCGTATAAACAGGTTACGCTTTTTATAGCTGTATCAAACATAATCAAACTACTTCTAAGTCAATTAAAAGTTTTTTATCACCGATATATAACGCTCAAGTGGATACTAGGAGATAAGGCCTCCTGTTTAAATCTCCGTAACAATATAAGTAATTAGCGTTTAGCCTATCAGTATTAATCAATCTATTGACACGGTGCCAGCCAGTATGTTACGGCGAATTGACATGGTTAAAAATCGATAGAGATTTTTTATTTTTCACCGAAGAATGGGCATTGTGTATTTTTATTCCTATACTTTTTCGACATTGTTCGGGAAGTTTTAATTTTCATATAATAAATTTGAAAGTCATCCTCATTTTAACCCAAGACTGGTCGCTACATGAGCATTTCGCTCACATTTATACTAAATTACACGTATTTGATAGTCGTGATACCTAGCGTTTACATCTAATCTCCTAAATAGTGTCCACTTTTAGTTTGGTAGACATGCTACTCTTAATATCACATTTGAATTTGCCAGATTTGTTGATACAACGCATATTATAACATATACAGAATGAGTCTTAAATAAGTGCAAATATTTTAAGGGTAGTATATTTCGACCCCAGAAACATATCAATGAGGTTTTTTCGCGAAAAAAAAATTGAAGATTTGGAATTTTTTGAAAAATATTTTAGAATTTTTTCAAATTTTTATTTAAAAAATATATTATATAAAAAACAATATCTTGATAATATGGCAACAAAGGTAGTAGTTTAAATTTAGAAGAAAGAAAACTTAGAAAACATCCATTGGTTATAACTCTTTAAAATATGTTTCTTTTATCGAGATCTGCAAGCACTGTATATTGCAAAATGAACAGTGGTTAACAGGCTATGATTGAATTAATATACAAAATACTTTTGTTTAACTATATATAATAATAGCTCCCGTATATAGCGTTTAACGCCTTGGGGGTAGCAAGGTACAGCTTGCTTACTAGAGCCGTTCGGTATACAAGGAAGGTAATGTGGCTAGCACTACGCTTCAACCGCATATTATTACCTCAGGATTGTGAATCCCAAGTACTCATTTAAGGCTGAGTCGACCTAGGTACCCAAACTATTTTTATTTTTATAAAAATAGTCGGCTGATGAAATGCCGGGTGTGGGAATCGAACCCGCACCTTGAGGTTGGTAGACGAGAGTCTGTACCTCTACGCCACCGGGCACCTCTTTTGTTTAACTAACAGGCCTAAATTCACTCATAGTTCTTAAAAAAAAATTTCCTTTTACAGGTACCAACAAAAACGGTATTCTAAATAAAATAAATTATATTTTTCCTCAATATGTTAAATATTAAATTACGCAATATAATTATAAAATATAATAATAAAATTAATTTTTAATATTCCCGCACGATCATGTGATTTTTAAGATAACCTGTTGTTTAACGACTAATGTTGGGTTAAAAAATAATTATTAGTTTTAAAAAGTATGATCATTACCCCAAATTGGGCACAAGATTAAAAACAAGTAATAAAAACCTCTAAAACCAAATACTAATACACCTTTATTTAATGAACAACATCTGAAATATGATGATTAGAAACTATTATATTTTATCATATTTAAATTGCTGTTGGGTGGCATATTTATAAGCTTTCAAAAGAAACAAATTACCTACCCGTTAAAATACAAACATTTATAAAAAAATACCAATTTATGTTAAAATTAGTTGTTAAATTAATATTCATAAAATTAAATAAATATTTATGTTTCGATTTATTATAATTTTTGGCAAATTAATCCAAGTAATAAATATAGAACTGGAGAACATAACCTAGAAATCAAAAGAGATATACAATGGATCTGAAAAGGTCGCAGTGGGGAACTGGCCCATAACCACATTAAATGTCTAATCAAATCTAATCTAAAACATCAGAAAAATAGATATTTTAGAATAACGCACATAGAAAAGCAAGAAACATTAAAAAACCGTACATTTCCGTTCTGCCTTAATACAAAAGGTATTCATATAATATGAAAAAGGTATATAATTAATCAAACATTTTGCAATCTTCTAGTTCGATTCAGACACTTTTAACTATTTGAAAATACTTTTTAACTGCATTATATCAATAAAGCCGTCATAGCGACTGGAAATATTTCCTAAAAATAAACTGTATTTTTAGGAAATATTCATATATTACCTTATACATATACGCTTTATAAAACTTTTTTCATTTAAAATTTCACTCCCCAAAAAATCAGTTTAGTAAGTTTTAAGGACCTGCGGCATAATATCTTGTCCAAATAAATATTCCAGAAAAAACTCAAATGCATCTCTTTCCAATGTGGTGCAAAGAGAAGTTTAGAAACGCAAGTAAAAGCATGACTTGGGAAAATTTTAAACTTAACGGCAAAAAATTCAATTTCCGTTGGGATGAAAAATGATTAAAAACGATCTTGTGGACCTCGACGTATATTATGCATGGCCCGGACGTGGCAAAACGCAAAAACTGAAGAATAAGTGCCAACCGATATTTCAACTGGCACGTACTCGGGTAAAACACGAAGTTATTTCGAGGAATAAGTGTATTTTCGACAATATGTCATTCGTGTCTTCGGGCGTGACGTTAAAATATTATACGTCGTGTTTATATATATTAATATTTAATATATTACTTTATAGTATTAGAATAAAAAATCGGTAAAAAAACTTTTAAGTTAAACGGTTTTATCTTATGTGCACTGAAAACTAGAAAATAATAATAACACTTAGGTATTTTGAACTTCTAGTTCAGAAATATTTTAGTACTAGGCAGAATAGGTTTTAGGCATATTAGACTAAAATAAAAACGTGGGGCCGCCACGGCTGGTTATTGATTATCAAAATCTCCAGTTACGATTATAGTAAGTCGATGCAATCCACACTTAGTATAGAAGAAAGTATTACAGCAATAGTTAATAGGCCCCACGTTTTTATTTTAGTCTAATATGCCTAAAAGCTATTCTGCCTAGTACTAAAATATTTCTGAACTAGAAGTTCAAAATACCTAATTGTTATTATTATTTTCTAGTTTTCAGTGCACATAAGATAAAACCGTTTAACTTAAAAGTTTTTTTACCGATTTTTTATTTTCTAGTTTTTAGTATTTAACGGAACCTACCGAATATTCCTCATTCTATTTAATTCATTTAGTGCATCATTATTACATGGTTTTTTACCTGATAATTTATTACAATCTGACGCTCAGGTGTTTCTGACGCTAACAACTCTCTCTGTCTGTCGTTTTCTGATGCTAGCCTAGACTCATGACGCTCAGGTGTTTCTGATGCTAACAACTCTCTTTGTCTCTCTCGTTGTGATGCCAGCCTAGACTCATGACGCTCAGGTGTTTCTGACTCTACCAGCTGCCTTTGTCTCTCACGTTGTGCTATTAACCTGGCATCATGTTGCTCAGGTGTTTCTGTTGCTAACCGTTCTCTTCGTTTCTGTAGTCGACTATAGGTTTCATTTTCACTTTCTTTTGCACGTTTCGTTCTATACTTTTCTTTCGCCTTTTCGAGCCTTCTTTTTCGTTGTGTAGCAGTTTCGTTTTTATTTTTGTTTGTGTTTTTATTTATTGTTTCCATGTTGTTCCCACGAGTAATGGACATTTTAACGGTCGACCCCAGAGGTCCAGTAGAGGGGCAAAGCTATAATATACAACAAGAGGCGCCCAATCTTGAGGGGAAACGCTTGCGACATTACATTTTTAGCCACCCTAATGCCATACAGTCCTCAGCACATTTTAACCTATTACCTTAACTTGGGTGGTAAAGCTACCGCTAACTACGTAGGTACATCTAATCACCTATTTTTTTTATCTGTCCTTCTAACGTCACACAATCTTGGACACAACTGTTCTGGACACGACTACTCATGCCCTCACCTAATACGCCATTTTGTAACGACGTCCATCTTTGGTTTTAAATTTTGTCATAATCACAGTATTCTACTAGTGTAGCCCTTTCATTTGATACCCATATTAAGGGGGTTGTGGAAAAATATGAAATCCGCTATTTTGTACCGGCGGCCATCTTAGATTTACAATGTTATTGATATTAATATATTGTATTGTCATCGGAACTAAAGGTGTGTACCAAATTTCAGATCAATCTGACAACAGGAAGGTACTTAAATTTCAATTTCTAATTTTGACCCAAATAAACAAAAAATAAATAATAAATACCGTACGGGTCGAGCTAAATAAAACCGTTTAAAAAGTTATAAAAGATGCGGGAATCAACAGATCAACAAAAAGGGCCTTCTGTATACAAAAAGACACCAATGGCCTTTGCCGATTTAGTTATCTTAGCAAGAGATCGGAAAGAGCTGATATTGGTGACCAAAAGACTAGAAAATCAAGCGCAAAAAATAGGCTTAGTGTTTAATAAGAAAAAAACGAAATTTTTGGAGTGTGGTCGGATAGGGATTTTGAAAAGGGAGGATGTCTACAAATGAATTCTGAGAGAGGTAAACGATGCAAGTTTGAGGAAGTAGATACATTCACATATCAGTAGCTGTATTTCTAAGGAATCCAAATGTAACTCAAGAAATTATGGCAAGAATAATGACAGGAAATAGATGTGTCAGCGCACTACAGAAAATTATTAAGAGTAAGAACATTTCTAGAAGTTTAAAAATCAGAATGTACCAAACAATGGTACGACCAGTAGTGCTGTATGCATTTGAAACGTGGACGTTCAATGCAACGGAAAGTTCGAGGCTAGAGATTTGGGAAAAAATACTGAGGAAGATTTTTAGAGGAAAGAAGATAGACAACATATAGACCAGAAGAACAAATGAAGAATTAAAGCACCTATATCGGGCACCGAGTACAACGGAAGTAGCAAGAGCACAAAGACTGAGATGGCTGGGGCACATTGAAAGAATGGCTGCAGCAAGAATTCCTAGTATGATAATGAAACGTGAAATAGGTGGAAGGAGAAGGAGGGGTAGACCGAGAACAAGATGAAAAAAGGATGTAGAAGGACTTGAGACAATAAATAAGAGCTTGAGAGAATAATAATTAAAAGCGAGAGAATAAAGGCGAAAAACAGAAACAAATGGAGAAATATGATAAAATTGACACCCCAAGAGACAGTAAATGAAGTCAAAGTAAACAAGAAAACAACGGAAAAATTTATAATCAGGGACGGATTAAGACAGGGGGATCCACTATCTCCAGTACTGTTTAGTGTAGTATTAGAAAAAAATATAAAAGACGCGGGAAACAACAGAGAGGGTCTTCTGTATACAAAAAGACACCAATGCTTAGCCTTTGCCGATGATTTGGCCATCTTAGCAAGAGATCGGAAAGAGCTGATATCGGTGACCAAAAGACTAGAAAATCAAGCGCAAAAAGTAGGCTTAGTGTTTAATGAGAAGAAAACAAAATTTATGGAGTGGTCAGATAGAGATTTTGAGAAGGGAAGATGTCTACAATTGAAGTCTGAGAGAGGTGAACAATACAAGTTTGAGGAAGTAGATACATTCACATATCTGGGAGCAGTATTTCCAAGGAATCCAAATGTAACTCAAGAAATTATGGCAAGAATAATGGCAGGAAATAGATGTGTCAGCGCATTACAGAAAATTATTAAGAGTAAGAACATTTCTAGAAGTTTAAAAATCAGAATGTACCAAACAATGATAAGACCAATAGTGCTGTATGCATGTGAAACGTGGACGTTCAATGCAACAGAAAGTTCGAGGCTAGAGATTTGGGAAAGAAAAATACTGAGGAAGATTTTTAGAGGAAAGAAGACAGACAACATATAGACCAGAAGAACAAATGAAGAATTAAAGCACCTATATCGGGCACCGAGTATAACGGGAGTAGCAAGAGCACAAAGACTGAGATGGCTGGGGCACATTCAAAGAATGGCTGCAGCAAGAATTCCTAGTATGATAATGAAACGTGAAATAGGTGGAAAGAGAAGGAGCGGTAGACCGAGAATAAGATGGAAAAAGGATGTAGAAGAGGACTTGAGAGAATAAATAAGAGCTTGAGAGAATAATAATTAAGAGCGAGAGAATAAAGGCGAAAGACAGAAACAAATGGAGAAAGATAACCAATCAAGCCATGAGCCTTTTAGGCTTTTAGAGCTATTATATTTAGTACGTTATCAATATATAAAATGTGGACTAACAGTTTTTAGAATTTCTGTATAGATATTTTGACCAAAAATACCAATATACCCGTTATAATAAAAATATTTATATAAAAACACTAAGTCATGTCTTATACTCATAAAATTAAGTTATTTTTTAATTTTCGATTTACTATAATTTTTGGCAAATTAATTCAAGTAACAGGTTGATTCTAAAGAATAATGTGTATAAATTACTCTTTAATCGTTATAACAAAACATCAGAGGTGGGATTGACGGACGAAGCCATGTGCAAATTGTGTCAATCTGGAGAAGAAACGACAGAACACATCTTAGGTTAGTGCGACAGCCTTTTTGAAAAGGATAGGATTGGAAAATATAAAAGATAATTATTTATTGACGATGTAGAGATCAGAAAAAAACCACAATTAACTAAAAAGGTCTCAGTGGAACAGGCCCATTGCCGCCTTAAAATAAAATGAAATATAATCTACATTTCCGGTTTGAGTTAATAAATAAAGTGTATTAATAGTATACCTAATTTGCAATCTCTTAGTCCGACTCAGAGACTAAATCATTAAATTTGAAAATTTAACTAATTTAAACTAGGAAAATACTTTTTTAACTGCATTATATCATTAAAGCTGATGATATATCATTAAAGGAATTTCTAAAAAAGTGTCAAAAATATTTTTTCTTATTACCATTAGTAGTTATTAACCAACAAAAATGTAAATAGATTATAGTGCCAGAATTCCTTACAAAGCATTTTTACTATTATACAGAGTGACACCTCTCATACGCCGCGGAGGCTCCAAGGAGAACGAGAATTTGTATTAAAATTAAATTTTGTGAGCACATGTAGATTAATTCAGAGCACTTATTAAAAATACAAAAGACAATAATTTTATGCAGTTAACAGGAAAGGAAGCATTTTGAGCATATCATTTCATCTAGCTAATTTTTGTAGCATAATTATAGGTTGTAGTTTATTATCTAGTTTTGTCTGTAATTAGTTCTAGTTTTAATTCTGTAATAATTAAAATATGTTTTAAACGTGTATCTTTTAATTACCCTCGAGTATTTTACTCTACAATCTTTAATTGTCAAATTAACAAAAGGTTTATCACACAACCACCTAGATTTTTTCAAATAATAAAGATTTACTGACGCAAAATTATAAAAATTAAAATATCTGAGAAAATCTTTGTCTGAGGGGTATTCAACCTTAACAATATTTTGAAGATATATGAATTCCCTATTGAACACCGGAAAAATATACTCTGTGTTCCATCCATTTAAAATAAAGGAGTAACTTGCTTTTAAAAGTAACTAATGTTCCATATTAATTTTGTCTTACCCTGTATAACTTTTCGGGTCAAATTTCGATTTGGTTTAACATACAATGGTTATAAATAAGTTAAACATAACTAAATATTAAGCTATATAAGGTCAACTAAAATTTAGGTAACTCTTATCGAAATTTAAAATTTACTATTCGTTTACACAAAATGTGAAAGATGTCAAAATCCTTAGATTTTAGGTATATGCTACTTGAATAAAACTCACCATTATTTTTTTCCGAGAATCCGAAAATTAATTAATATATAAGGTGTTCCATTAGAAAAAACACATCTTTGATGTGTAACTTTTTTGGGGACACCCTGTATAATTCTATATATGTTTATAAAATGTTTTCAGTTAACCTACATATGCTGCCAAAATCTCATTTCGATATAAACTACCGTTCTCCTTGGAGCTGTCGCGGCATATGAGAGGCGCCACCCTGTATAATTATACAAAAATTAAAATAATAGCTACATTTTAATTAATACATAAAAAAATAAACAACATTTAAAACATTCATTTGCAGATCAAATTAACATGCAAGCTACATACACCACATAAGCAATTTGTAAATATCAACAATTTTAGTTTAAAATTATTTCTAACATTATATTATCATAAAAAATATTTAATATTATCTGAGCTCTAGATAATTAATACCATAAATATAATATTTTTTATAGTATCGAGTCTCAAGACAACAGTAGAAATGAAAAACTTCCATTGTATTAATCACAATAGAACGAAATCCGTAAAAGATAGAGAAATATTTTTCTCTCCAGACCAATAAAACGGGCTTTTTAATTCCCACCAAAGCACTTTTCTGATTTTATTTGCTTTTAAGTACCCATTATAATTCTTTAAAATCCGCTTGTTATGCAATACTCGTAGCTTTCCACAGTGCCGGAGGTAAAGCTACCATAATAATTCCGCAAGTTATGACCACAACTACATAATTTTTTATTGTTATGGTTTACCTACTCGACAATAATCTCCTAGAGATAGGGCATCTTTAGAGCTTAGGTTACGGCTGCACTAAAAACGAAAATTACCTACATTAATCCGTCTAACAATAGACGGAATATAACGCAGAAGTTTGTATATTTACCGTTGAAGGAGTTTCGCTATCAGCGGGATGTTTTATGAAACGTTGGGCCTCTTAGTGCTCCAGTCGTGACCCTTGTTTTGTCAAGCCCTCCCTTTGTCTCAACTTGTGTTTTATGACAATGGCGGTCGGACATTTCGCTTCACAGCACACGTAATTTCTAAACATATATTTGAGTTTTATCGTTAATTGCTGTTTATAATATAATTTAAAGCATATGCAAAGAGAGAATAGAATATAAATCATAGAGAAATATAAAATAAAATAGATGTCATTTCCACAGTTAAAATTAGGCAACATGTTTAACCAGGATTGATAGCAGCGCACCCTTGAACACAATGGAAACATGACAGACTAAATCGGTAAAATAGGTATCTGTTTTGCTTACCTAACACGAACAAGGCCGGCAATTTAAATGTAAATCTAAAATGTTATGAATTATATTATACTAAAAAACTGCAAACGATATTATAAAGAAAATGTATTTTTAAAAACCAGAGTATTTGAAATGTATAAAACTCTTGCACATTTTTTTAGATTAATGGTAAAATAAATTTGATAATATAAATCATATGCTGAATTAATTTATAGTAGAACAACAAAATTGTAGTATTTAACAACGCAACTAACAAAGCATATAAGGTAAGGTTAGGTTTTGTAATATGTGCTATTATAATAGGTAAAGATTTAAATAAGATAAAATCACCAAAATTTAATTTTACCTTTAAGCTAGATTTATAAACTCTTCAGTTAAAGTTTAGTTGAGGTAGAAAATGTTCAACACTATGAAATGAAGGCGAGAATTTATAGTCAGTTAATCGAAAAATTGGCAATTCGTTTTACGTTCACGGAGTTTTCCTGAATCTTGTTTAAACCACAAAATAATTCATGTTCTTAACAATAACTTTAAAAAACGCGAACGCAACACAAAATGGCAAAACACATGGCACAAAACATAAATTTTGACTAAATTCAAATCATACGTAAAAAAAACAAATAAACAAGAATATACTACATTACAAAAAAAATTCAAATCTATGGTAAAGGTTCAAATAATTCAATCAAGTCACTTGTGAATCTTGTCATGACATGTTGCAGGACGCAGATAGCGCTACCTTGGACCACTAGATTAGATTAGATTAGATTCCTAGAGGTGGCTCTCGGCCTGATCCACTGCGACATTCTCAGATCTATTGTTGTCCTCTTCTGATCCTTAGGTTACATTCTCCACTCCTATCTTCTTAAAAAAGTTTAGCAATTTGGAGACTGAACCCTCCATGTAGCTCCCTGGCAATGGCCTATCATTGTGTATTACCGAGAATCGCACATTTGCCAGGCTGTCGCACCGACATAAAATGTGTTCTGTCGTTTCTTCTTTTTGGCAGAACCTACCAGAACTTTTTTGGCAATTGGCAAAACCTACACATAACTTCGTACGTCAATTCCATTAGCTTTAGATGCCTATTCAGCTTACAATGCCATGTTAGTACACCCACTACAGCTTTGACTGTTTTTATGTCTTTCCTCATCTGGTCTACCGTGAATTTTGGTGAATGCCCTGGTAAGTTTCTCCACCGTTCATAGAGATTTGTTGGCCACCCATCGTTCCGCACCCTGGAGCATGTTGTAAATTTAAAACCCAAAGTAGATAAGTTGCAATAATTATTGTTTTTAGAAAATGTGCTATAATTATTAAAGGTTCCCATAAAAGATTTTGGAAAATCCAGACAACTGAACTCTAAATCTTTACAAAATCAGGACAAACACTAAAGAATTCACAATTCACATCCACGAATGCATCGAAAACGAAAAAATTGACCTGATAGATATGGGTACATTCGAACAATGTCGGTCTAATAGATATGTGAAGTTAAATTGTTTTTACGGTTAGATTTTTCGGATTTTTTTTTTAATTTTGACCGGACAAGCCCGGGAATCTTAAAATCCCAAAATGGCCAAAAAACCTATGAATATTAAGTTAAAATTTGTTTTATAAAAAACAAACAAGAAGTATAAGTAAAGGAAGGATTTTTTTGTGAAATACAACAGCCCGTTTACCAACCACAACTTCAGAAGTGGGATAAATCTGAGAATTGAACTGATTGAAACTCAAAGATATTGAGGGCTTTAAGGGACAGAAAGTGTCACAAACCATAGTCAAGACAATGTACAAAGCCAAAGAATCTCCCAAAATTTTGATTTTAAAAAGTACAAAAGCCTATAAATGACAAAACCAATATATAAAAAAAATCTAAAATTCTAGAAATACGGTAAATCTCAATGCGTTGATTCAAATGATAAAGCAAAACACCCTCAATGATGAAAGAAAATGCCAGCTTTTTACAGCATCAGCCACAAAATGATGACAAGGCACACAGTTATCACAAAATGCCTCATTTTTCAAAATCAGTAAACACATTTCATGGCAGAAATTCGTCAGAAGCGAATCTTGGCTAGACAGTATTGAGAGTAAAACTTCTGGCAAAAATTTTCCCTAAAATTGCAAAAACTAACCTAATTGATACTAAGAATTACTGACTTGAGTCTATAGAACAAAATATTACTCGTGGTCAGAATTAAGTGGCAGTGGACAAAGTAAAATATAGCCGCATAGTAAAAGAAGGAAACTCCATAGGTTGCACTTCTGAGAAAAATCCTGAGGGAAAAGTATGTTAAACATTCAACTTTTTTAGACATTTTTTTAGACATTTATATATTTTTATAGGGCTTTTAGACATGTTTGTACTTCGAGTTTGGTTTCTTGGCTTACAAGCAATCCAACAAAAACAACAATTGCAAAGGCAATCAAGAGAGGCATAAAAATCCTATATTTTCTAGCAAAAGAGTCATTTTAAAATTTATCTGGTAATATTTTAGAGAAGAACTAACTTTTATAACTGTATGTGGCACAGGTAAATTTGGAATAAGATAAACAACATTTAAATTTAAAATCTGTAATTAACACTTGTAGTCTTGTTTATTAATATGCAGTTACCTAATACCAAATTACCGAATTACAGAGAATTCAGATAGACATAATTGTCATAAAATATTCAATCAAAAAATGATAATTATTGGTCTATTTAAATGTAGTTCTTTGATAGAAAAAAAATTCATATTACCACTGAAATTTCATGCATGTTGGATAGATTTTATTGATTCCAATAATATTAAAAAACAATAATGTCTAAAAGTTTCTTTTCTAAGATATAAGATTTAAAATAACAGTTTAAAGGTCAAAACTATCTTTTTTAACTACCTAGCGATAGACTACTCTGGACAAACTTCCAGTTTAAATTCGACGAGCATTGACTTAACCCAATGACTTTCCCGCTCCAGCCGACCGTGGCAGATGTGTCGTCGGACTTCCGTTGCTTTATCCGCGCGGCGGCATAATTTCCAGCTGCATCTTTTTTGCTGACACGCCACCATAACTATTCTAAATCCTTTAAGCCACAAACAAACCGTCTCCGTGCTTAAATCCTCTTAATCAAAATTATTCCGACGAAATAAATAACGTCCGAAGCGATTACCGCGTCACCTAAGGGCCTTTCTAGACTTTCTTTATGGTAATGCCGCCCATACTTTAGGATTAGCGCCTTTCCGTGACCCGGTCGCGCGCTCCTTTTTCTCCTCTTCGTTTTAACTATTATTAAAATAAGAAAAACGGCTAGCGAGACAAATCCCTTTAACGTCGGACGAAAAACCCTGGCCGATTAATAGTTGCAAGTTTTGCATTCTTTGTAAATTACTTGGGACACAACTTGGCCGGGTTTAATTCTAGATAATAGTCTAAGAGCTAGCAACGTTTTCGAGAAAGTATTTTAAGAAAGCTGGGACTTTAATATATCTTTTACTAGGCTTTCTGGAACAGCATGCGGCCCATCTGGCCCATTCTTAAAATACCTGTTTTCCCGACGTTGCTAGCTCTCGTACTATAAGAAAATAGTTAAGGATCTAAATAGTTACATTTACGAAGGTATTTTGCCATAATTGATTAGATACCATGATATCAGAATGATGAAGTTTTATTATTAAACCTGCACTTTATAAAGACATTACGGATGTTTTCCAAAAATACGCGTTCACATATTTTAACTTTATAACAAGTGACGTATCATAATTTAGCAAATTATGCAGAAAGGTAGCTTAAAGTTTAAATAAAAAAAGAACTTTGCACAAGATAAAGATATCGTATAGGTTTTTATATTAAATTGCTAGTTTATATATTATTATTAATCATTCTTAACATTTTGTTCATGAAAATTTTTTTTTTCTATAGATGAATATTCTCATTAGTAAATTTATTTGTCAACGTTTATTAGGCAATTTATTAAATTGTATTTAAAAATCAAAGGTTGTAGTAATTTCCGGTGAAACCAGAAGTTAAAAAAAAGTAAAAAAGTAAGGTGAGCCACTTTTGTGCTATACTTTTCCATAATTAGATCTTCTTCATATCACTTTTACTTTTCAGATCCAGGTGGTGGCCTATGAATTTGGGGCACGATTTACAGGGTGTCCCATTTTCGTTGAAATCATACGGTATATCCATTATTCGTGAAGATAGAAGGGTGCGGTTTGCACAAACCTGTGCCACTTTTTTGTCCAACGGAAAAAGCCGTAAACAAAATTTTCATAGCTCTCTTCGTTTTTGAGCTACAGGGTCTTTTTCAAAATTTTGCAATTACGGACATCCCTTCTATCTCTGTTATTGTTAAAGGTATAAAACTGTTAAAAGAGAAGGTTAAAACTGTTTATTGTAGAACTTTTTACGTAGAATACAGTGGCGTAGTCTATTATATTACGAAATGAATATTTTTAAAGATATAAAATAAAGTTATCTTTTCTTAAATAAATCTACAACCTAACACCCTGTATAATTTATAAACTATATGATCTGGCTTGCCATAACCTTCTAAAAATATATATCACTCTATATTTATTTTCACTACTGCAATATAAATATAAAATGATAATATTTAAAAAATATTACAAATAATATTTAAAAAAATATATTAAAGAATCATATTAGTAGGCCGTGATTGATAATAAAAGAAACTAAAGAATTATTTAAAGATGTTACTAAAAGTATACTGTTATCTGTCTCTTGTTTTATTTTGAGAGCCACTAATAAATTCTTTTTATATTAGGGACACTTAATTTTTTATTTATTTACCGCTATTTGTAAATCTTGGAATCTAGTATCGGAACTTTTAAATATTCCTTTAGCTAATTTATGTAAAATATACTTTTAACAAGATAGGGCTCCCCCTCACAACTTAACTTACAACGAAAATATTAGAATTTTGTTAAATCATTATTTCTCCAATCAATGACTTAGAACCAATACACCCATATAATAGCCTCCCCGATTCCCGAATTTGTCCACTCTCGATTTCTGATTTTAAGGATTTTTGAAATATGAAATATATCGTGGCAACTAAGACAAGGTCGAACACCTGGAAAATGCTTTAATAATGTAAGCTTTTAGATATTTGTATCCCATCCTGTTATAATAAATTTCATTATAAAAACAAAACAAAAATAGATTCAGAGATTCAGTGGTAACAGTTCAAAAGTAAAATACATCAATTTTAATAAGTGTATCACTATTTTAGTACATACCATTTTTGACAAAAAAAAGTGGCACAGGTTTGTGCAAATCGCACCCTTCTATCTTCACTAATAACGGAGATTCCGTATGATTTCAACTAAAATGGGACACCCTGTACAGCCTCCCAAAGGGTGCTGGTCGGATAAAAAATAAACTGTCGGTCTCGTATACTCGTGAGAATCGGATGACACGCGTCACAAGTATATTTAAGAGCCACCTACGCTCTATGGAATGCACGGTAAGAATATACTAGAACTTTAGTAAACAAATTAGTGCAATTTTAATTACGTAATTTTGTAGAAAACATTATTTTATTCGATCTATCTTATTAAAGCAGTTTGTAATGGTATACGAAGCGTAAAATGATCGAAGTTATTAAGTAGAAAATGCCTAAGATCCTCTTATTTCCAAGTAACTGCAGTCTTAACATCTAATCGTGGCGCGGGTAAAGGCCCAGATCTGCAAAGGAATTTAATTCGGAGGGGATTAAAGGACTCCGAGTCGCAATTTAGGTCAACGGCCCAAAAATATTTCAGGACATTACCTTTTTAGTCCGTTCCTGTGTCGAGAGAAGCCATTCCCTAAGTTTACTTAATCAACTGTGATGAATCAATCCCGATTTGTTTCGAGAAAACAAAGATACTGTGATATTTTTGTTTCATAGACATTTGCGTCAAGTCTGGTAAATCAATTTTTACAGACGCGTGTCAGAATTTCAAAACGAATACTATAAAAGTTATATATAAGAATCGCTTTTAAAACGTCCTTCGACGTTGTGCAATGTCTAGTCGCCATTAGATTCGTCCATTCCAGTCTCCGTCACGCAGATCCCTTGAGCTCATCGCCTTCTTGACACCCTCCATCCAGTATGTCCTTGGTCTTCCACGTTTCCTTCTCTTTTGTGGAAGCCAGTTTAGTACCTTCTGAGGCAGTCGCGTGTTATCCATCCTTCTCACATGTCCATACCACTTCAGTTCGGCACTCTTTCCTATACTATAGTTTTCTGTCTGCCCATTTTGTCCCTGATTGTCTCATTTCGTACTCTATCTAGCCTTGATGTTCGTTCTGATCTCCTTATCGCGTCCATTTCTGCCTCCAGTAGTTTTCTTTTGTTATTCTCCGTTAAACTCCATGTTTCCGCCCCAAATAACAGATTGCTCTTGATTATCGCATCATAAATCCTTAGTTTTCTGTCTTTACCTATTTCGTTACTCCAGAGTATATTTTTATATTAAATTGCTAGTTTATATATTATTATTAATCATTCTTAACATTTTGTTCATGAAAATTTTTTTTTTCTATAGATGAATATTCTCATTAGTAAATTTATTTGTCAACGTTTATTAGGCAATTTATTAAATTGTATTTAAAAATCAAAGGTTGTAGTAATTTCCGGTGAAACCAGAAGTTAAAAAAGTAAAAAAGTAAGGTGAGCCACTTTTGTGCTATACTTTTCCATAATTAGATCTTCTTCATATCACTTTTACTTTTCAGATCCAGGTGGTGGCCTATGAATTTGGGGCACGATTTACAGGGTGTCCCATTTTCGTTGAAATCATACGGTATATCCATTATTCGTGAAGATAGAAGGGTGCGGTTTGCACAAACCTGTGCCACTTTTGTACGGAAAAAGCCGTAAACAAAATTTTCATAGCTCTCTTCGTTTTTGAGCTACAGGGTCTTTTTCAAAATTTTGCAATTACGGACATCCCTTCTATCTCTGTTATTGTTAAAGGTATAAAACTGTTAAAAGAGAAGGTTAAAACTGTTTATTGTAGAACTTTTTACGTAGAATACAGTGGCGTAGTCTATTATATTACGAAATGAATATTTTTAAAGATATAAAATAAAGTTATCTTTTCTTAAATAAATCTACAACCTAACACCCTGTATAATTTATAAACTATATGATCTGGCTTGCCATAACCTTCTAAAATATATATCACTCTATATTTATTTTCACTACTGCAATATAAATATAAAATGATAATATTTAAAAAATATTACAAATAATATTTAAAAAAATATATTAAAGAATCATATTAGTAGGCCGTGATTGATAATAAAAGAAACTAAAGAATTATTTAAAGATGTTACTAAAAGTATACTGTTATCTGTCTCTTGTTTTATTTTGAGAGCCACTAATAAATTCTTTTTATATTAGGGACACTTAATTTTTATTTATTTACCGCTATTTGTAAATCTTGGAATCTAGTATCGGAACTTTTAAATATTCCTTTAGCTAATTTATGTAAAATATACTTTTAACAAGATAGGGCTCCCCCTCACAACTTAACTTACAACGAAAATATTAGAATTTTGTTAAATCATTATTTCTCCAATCAATGACTTAGAACCAATACACCCATATAATAGCCTCCCCGATTCCCCGAATTTGTCCACTCTCGATTTCTGATTTTAAGGATTTTTGAAATATGAAATATATCGTGGCAACTAAGACAAGGTCGAACACCTGGAAAATGCTTTAATAATGTAAGCTTTTAGATATTTGCATCCCATCCTGTTATAATAAATTTCATTATAAAAACAAAACAAAAATAGATTCAGAGATTCAGTGGTAACAGTTCAAAAGTAAAATACATCAATTTTAATAAGTGTATCACTATTTTAGTACATACCATTTTTGACAAAAAAAGTGGCACAGGTTTGTGCAAATCGCACCCTTCTATCTTCACTAATAACGGAGATTCCGTATGATTTCAACTAAAATGGGACACCCTGTACAGCCTCCCAAAGGGTGCTGGTCGGATAAAAAATAAACTGTCGGTCTCGTATACTCGTGAGAATCGGATGACACGCGTCACAAGTATATTTAAGAGCCACCTACGCTCTATGCAATGTACGGTAAAAATATACTAGAACTTTAGTAAACAAATTAGTTCAATTTTAATTACGTAATTTTGTAGAAAACATTATTTTATTCGATCTACCTCATTAAAGCAGTTTGTAATGGTATACGAAGCGTAAAATGATCGAAGTTATTAAGTAGAAAATGCCTAAGATCCTCTTATTTCCAAGTAACTGCAGTCTTAACATCTAATCGTGGCGCGGGTAAAGGCCCAGATCTGCAAAGGAATTTAATTCGGAGGGGATTAAAGGACTCCGAATCGCAATTTAGGTCAACGGCCCAAAAATATTTCAGGACATTACCTTTTTAGTCCGTTCCTGTGTCGAGAGAAGCCATTCCCTAAGTTTACTTAATCAACTGTGATGAATCAATCCCGATTTGTTTCCAGAAAACAAAGATACTGTGATATTTTTGTTTCACAGACATTTGCGTCAAGTCTGGCAAATCAATTTTTACAGACGCGTTGTTTCACAACGCGTGTCAGAAATTCAAAACGAATACCATAAAAGTTATATATAAGAATCGCTTTTAAAACGTCCTTCGACGTTGTGCAATGTCTAGTCGCCATTGGATTCGTCTATTCCAGTCTCCGTCACGCAGATCCCTTGAGCTCATCGCCTTCTTGACACCCTCCATCCAGTATGTCCTTGGTCTTCCACGTTTCCTTCTCTTTTGTGGAAGCCAGTTTAGTACCTTCTGAGGCAGTCGCGTGTTGTCCATCCTTCTCACATGTCCATACCACTTCAGTTGGGCACTCTTTCCTATACTATAGTTTTCTGTCTACCCATTTTGTCCCTGATTGTCTCGTTTCGTACTCTATCTAGCCTTGATGTTCGTTCTGATCTCCTTATCGCGTCCATTTCTACCGCCAGTAGTTTTCTTTTGTTATTCTCCATTAAACCCCATGTTTCCGCCCCAAATAACAGATTGCTCTAGATTATCGCATCATAAATCCTTAGTTTTCTGTCTTTACCTATTTCGTTACTCCAGAGTATATTATTCAGATATTTTATTGCATTTCTGGCCTTGACTATTCTCGAGTTTATTTCGTTGTCGTCTTTTCCAGATTTATCGAAAGTAACGCCTAGGTACCTGTATTCGTTACATGTTTGTATGTATTTCATTATCCAGTTTTATTGCTGTTTGATTCGATCCAATGCAGAGATATTTAGTTTTTGTGATTTTCATCTCCAGTCCGCAAACTAGGTATTCCTCTTTAAGTTTTCGTGTCATATATTCCAAGTCATTTTTGTCTTGCAATAAGCAAGAATCTTCACTTATTGGTATGCCCATGCCTCTACACTTGCTTTTCCACTGCTTTAAAACTTGGTTGACGTATGTTTTAAATAAAGTTGCTGACAGGCAACACCCTTGTCTTAATCCTTTTGATATTTTAAATGGTTTTGATATTTCATTTCCAGTTTTTATTGAGGAACAAGAATTTTATATACCTTTTGTATTGCTGTTACTATAAAAGTTAATTGCCAACAAATGACATATAGTGTTTTATTTCATACTGTTTGGAATAAATCTATGTTTGAAATAACTGAGTATTATATTATGTATGTTTTGGATACTATTATACATACTAGTGGAAACATTCAGTCAGTGCTGAAATATTTGAATTTGGTATAGAATGTTTTGAGATATCCATGCATCGCAACTGTTCTAATTCCATTTACGTCAAAGTCAATGATATTAAAGAAATTAATTTATTTTAAACAACCTGATAAATGGAGTTAACAAGTACTAAAAATCTAATTCCGAAAAAACTTATGGGGACATCTAACGAAGGCAGTTATTCTAAAAAAATCATCATGACGGTATGGTAACCTCGCATTCGTTATATCTATATTATCTGCATTCGCCGTTTTTTCTCAGCTTCAATATATTGAGGTGTTCGTTGAACAGGAGACTCCTCAACCTACATATCAGTAGATTAAAGTTGAGAAATAACGGCGAATGCAGATTCAGTGGGGAAATGGGAAACGCCATATCACTGAGTGCGCCGAGACGACAACCGTTCGTGCCATAAACTTTGGTACGGATGTCGACGATGGAGAGCTGGCCTCTGTGGAGCCGTCTGAGATATTGGCTTTTGTCAAAGCCTTGAGACTGTATGATGAGTTATAACTCGTTATAACTCATGAAAGGGGAGCACACAATAGATTTAAGGTCGCGGTGATTAACCCTTCTAAACATTCTACAAGGTAGCCTCAATAAGCAACTCTAAAAACTCAACTGAAATAAAAACTCAACTTTGTAATGACTTCTCTTCTTCTGACGACGCCGACGCACAGTGCTTCGTCCCATGGACAAAAATCGAAAACAAAGTTAAAATTTACTAATATCTGAATATGTAATTTTATACTTATAGCAATGTTCAACCATCCTGTATATTATTTTTCATAGACAGCGTTTTTTTGTTAGCAAATATTTTCACTAAAAATAAATTTTGCGATCATTATCTTATATCAATGAAAAAAATAACATTCATAGTAGTTCTGTATATGGAGTTAAACGTAAACGAGTTAGTACGTACTTAATTGAAAGCCACTATGGATATTGTTAAACAAGGTATGTACTTTAAATTTATTTCTAAACAAGTTCGTGATTGTTTAGTTTTTATTTATTTTTTAAGATGATTCTTAAAAATTTCACGTTTTCAAACTTCAAAAAGGCATTTTAAAAAAAACATATCAAAACATATCGTCGTATTTATTTAATATTTTTGTTGTCATATTCATACACTTTTAATTTTTGTATAGTTCGCCTGCGTCTGCTTGCGACGAACTTTATTTTATAATACTTTTCAGATGGAGTAAAATTGATAAGCAATGCCGATCTGGTTAATACTTGGCTTGATCATAAGGACAAGAACTTAAAATTATTTGTATTTCAAAAAATGTGTTCTATATTAGATATTGATGAACCTTCCAGTCAAATGAGACCATTTGAGCCTGAAAAAGCCCACTATTTTGGAGCGAAACGTCGCATAAAAAAGTTTCCATCTTTCAATTTATTAAAAAACTTCATACCCAAGAAAACGAAAAAATAATATATTGATATGGTCTATTAAAGAGGTAACTATTAACATCCGAATCCCTCATACCAACAAAAAGAACAGTAACAACGCGAAAAAGTAACATATTAGAAACTGATGTACAAAAATATCATATATGTGAGGATATTTCATCTACCTGTGATTTGGATACTATAAATTTGGAAGATTCTGTCAGCAGTGATTCTTCTGAATCAGAGTAGTTACGATCTATGCATTTTGTTGTCCTAAAGTAAATTTATAGTATCTTCAGTTTTTTTTTAATTAAATACAGCATTAATGTTTCTTTTTCATTAAAGAAAAATATTTTTATCTTATATTGGCTTATATTGTAGGAATCATGTTCTAATGTTATTCCAATTCTTTTTTATCACAGGGATTTAATACTTACACCGTTTTCATACTATAAATTATTATTTCTTTAGATGGAACACAGCTCCCACATTTTTATTATTTATAAGATTTTTTTTCATAAACGTGGGACTAAGAACATCATCATTTAGTACAATGAGAGTACTCATCATTTGTGCCAAATAAACCTAGTTTGAATAAATTGCCTACAATAAAAGAGAAGTTTTGCATTTTTGTCCTCTAGAGCCATATGTTCGAAGCACTGTGCGACGGGGGGATATATACCACCTGAAACGTTAAGAATTTTTTGTCGGTTTGGCAAATTTGTTTTATAAGTAAAATACCACCGACAAATTGGTGTCCGTTGGATCAATGCAGTGGTGTTATAAAAAATGTCTTTCCTTCTATTTCCAAAATTATTGTATTACAATAATAAAAATAATGTTAGACTATACAGGGTTCTCAAAAATTAGTTCTAAATAATTACCAGTTTTATACGTACTGTACTATACCTTATTATGGGTAACTCATAAACTTTTCGTAAAAAGTGCATATTTTTATAATTTTTACTATATTTATCATTATATGTATTATTTACCAAAATACTCATAAAATTTTGAAAATTTTAAACCAAAAAAATTTTCAATTTTTCTAAACCGTCTAGAATTCATCTGTTGATGATACTGCATTGTTAGCAAAACGCGTCCAACGTAAAAATAAAGTGTTTTCGTGTATTGTGGTGAATTAGTGTTTTATTTTGTCGTCTAGCTAACTATATTCCACGTCAAATAGCGTAAATTACCCTGTATAATACCCAACTTTTTAAATATTATCACAATCAATTTAGGAAAAAAGACCGTATTCACAAATTTATTATATTTTTCAGCAAAATATATGACGGCATATTTTTCCGACTGTTCTTTTCGCATATCTTGGCAAGCAGTAGCTAGCCTGCATTTGACCTAAATTGCCACAAAAATTCTTTTGAAATAAAAATAGAGATAAATAACGCCGTACAATATTCACTATCGTACTAATATTTACTGAAATTTATAGAGAACCATTACTACAACATGTATAAATTGCCCAGATATACTATAACGTTTTAAAGGACGCTGTCTTTTTATTGCCTATTAAGAGTAAAAATGGAATGAAAGTTGCATGTATTCCTTGACTTTTATGCATATATGTACAGCGATATAAAAATTATATAATATGATAAATATTTTGCTGTTTTATATACGTCAACTGTAATTATGTATATAAAAAATTGTGTGTGCACTATGTGTGCATAGTTTAAGTGAAACTTCTTACTAACAGTTATTAAAATGGTGGATTTGACGGACATGTTTGAAAAAGTGACATGTAATAAGCATAACACCCTTAAAGGAAAGGAGGCAGTTCAGTGATGTGTCGTTTGTATTTAGTATTATTCACCAATGTGTTCCTGTGCCGGATCTACTTAGAATGATTTATTATGTAGTGCCTGATTGTAAACTAAGAAAAAGGCATGTAATTTTTAAGATCTCGTTGGTTAGTTCACCATTAAACAGGTGCCTAGAGGCGGTGAATAAGTTTGCCCTAGATCACTCTGATTTTGACTTTATCTGTGATAAGAATAAAAAGATAATCTTCAACTATTTTATTAAGTCTCGTTGTTAATGATATTGAGAGTTCTTCTTTTTTATTGTATATTTATTTTTGTATTTTTTAATTTGTATTTACTGTACTCTTGTCATGGGAATATTTTTCTGTTATAAGTGCAGTCTAAATAAATGATTTTGATTTTGATTTTGATAATGCTGTTTTAATATATTATGTAAATGTTGTTTTCAGTTTATTTCTGTAATCTATACACTTACTGTTTCCTCAATAGCCTGCAAATTTTGTGGTTTACCACCCAAAATACACACTTTTATGCAAATGCCTAATAATGTTAACGCTACAATTTTGACAGAGATGAAATCTTCAAGTTTGGCGGAGTAAAGCAACATGTAACAGAGTAATCCCAACCAATTTAACACTGACCATCGAAACTATTAATACACAAAGTAACTAGCCAAGACAATACGTAGGGCAGTAATCTCGATGTCACTTCAGACGTCTATGCGAATTAATTTAAGCGATAATCATTTACCAGCCGAACATGGGGTCTCCTGATTTGCCTCAATAGATAACATCAGTATAGCGGTATATGCATGTAGAAGAGTATGAGACTGTCATGTTAACCTATACACCTATTTCTATTCAAACCTATAAGAGATTAAGGCATTCTTAAATATCTTATGTATCGTATAATAGATATTATTTAGTAAAAATTAATTAAAAGCTGCTAAATAAAAATATTCTCCCTTTGGAATTAAAATTTAAGATAAACTCAGTTCAGTTAGGTTAGGTTGTAGAGAACATTGGAAAATTCCATAATCCTAAAGATAAAACACCTCCACTGAAAAGGTCGGGTATTTATAAAATTCAATGTAAATATTGTAATCAGAAATATGTTGGGCAAACTAGAAGATCAATATTAACTGGATTTAAAGAACATATAGCTCAGATAAGATATGGTAGACCGGATAAATCTTGCGTTGCTGAATAAATTGTTGATAAAGAACATCGTAGAGAAATTAATAATTTAAAATTAATGGTTTAACGGTAATTAATTGTTACGCACGGTTAGTTTTGACTCGCTTTGCTAGTTTAGCCACGCCCACTCAGAGCCATCTGAGCGAGTTATATAAACGCTCCATTTTGTAGATATTAGTTTAGTTTTAATCATCTGCTAATGATGCGAAACGCGCGTCCAGTGTAAAATTAAAAGTGTTTTGGTGTATTGTTGTGATTTAGTGTTTTATTTTGCTATTGTAACACCGAAAGTTCCAATCCCCAACTGTAATATATCTTTCTTGTTCTGACATAAGTCATAGAATATAGAGTTTTCCGCCCTCAATATCCTATACTTGGGGCTCTAAAAGAACGAGATTTCGGGCAGAAATCGCGAGCCCCTTTCCGCAAGGGCATGCTAGAGATCGTTTGACCACCTTGTAAGGTATATTATCAAATGCTCCCAAAATGTCCAAGAAGGCACAAATTGCTGTTTCTTTGCTATCCAGGCTTGCCTGTATTAGCTCGATTAATTGGTACAGAGCAGTTTCTGTGGATCTGCCCGCTCTATATGCATGCTGACTTTCGTGCAGTTGTTTAAACTTCAGATGAACTATTTCTCGATTATATATTCGATTAAACTCCATCCTTTTTAGTATGATCGATATGAGACTCATAGGCCTAAATGATTTAGGGTTGGCCCAGTCCGTTTTGCTTATTTTGGGTATGAAGATTACTTTCGCTCTTCTCCAGATGGTTGATATTTACACCATCGCTAAGCTGCTTCTTGTACTGTTTAATAGATAGTGAGTAGTTATTTACTGACTATTCTTTAAAAAGGCAAGAAAAACCCATCTGCCCCTGCTACTTTATAATACTGAAAAATGTCAATGTCTAATACTCAAAAATGCATATTAATTAATCTGAAAAACATAATTTTTCCTTAAATTTGTTATTACCAATCATAAAACCGTATACTAATTAATATCAACATTCATTGATATTAATATGGATATTAAAACACGCGCTAATATTAAATACACAAATAAATTAGTGTTCCGCAAATTAATACAAACATTTAACAAAACCAATTTATATATTGGCACGAGAGAGCAAACAAACAAACATTAAACTGGAAAAATACCACCAGTTATTAAAAAATAATCGATACAGAATAATGAGTACACAATAATTCGAAATATAAATTTTAAATCATTTCCAGAGATACCAATAATTAAGCACAAACTAAAATTCAAATACGAAACGGGCACTATTTAAATAAAATTTATATAAATAAAAGCTTTCTAAATAATTAACGTTTCAATCAATACTTATCGCGGGGCTCTAAAAACTTGTTTTGTTTACCGTTCTGCGGTAGAATGAATATTAATGGTTATGAATAATTAAAAGAAATTAAATATGTAAAAATAGGATTCGGTCTGTTATTGATTCTACTAATTGTGTTGATTGTTACACTTTTTTAATACCAAAATATTATTTTTATCCAAATGAATATAAGATAAAATGGCGAAACAAGAAGTATATACAAGTGAATATATTATGATACTTTGCAGGATCATCTAGCGTAAAATCGTACCAGGTATTATATTTATCCTTTGAAAGTATAGAGAGTAGAATTGTGTTGCAGAGTACACACCTATTTTAAGTCATTTTTTAAAATTATATCTAAGAATTTAAACTAGATGCCTTAGTCGCTTCTATTTAGATAGTAGAGCTTCTGAGATTTTTGCTCCAAATAGTTTGTATTAATTCTATCTTACATAGTTCGTCATAATTTGTTATGCTATGATTGTAAAATACTTTTCATATAGATTATTTTTATTAAGAAAAACGTAATAACGTCTTTGTTAATATAGTACGTAATAGTTAATTTTCATTTTTTAAATGTAGATACAATACAAATACATATCAGGGGATTGGAGTGGGAACGAATATGAGGTTAAGTAACATTTTTTAGGTAAATTTGACTCACATCACCTCTTTAAGTGTATCCATTCCAAATCTTCTTTGACACAATGCTTGTTACCTCTTTTTGTATATCTCTCTAGACAAACATGGGCTTTCCTGATTTGTCTGAATAGATAACATCATTATAGCGGTATATACGTGTAGAAGAGGATGAGAGTGTCATATTAACCTCTAAATATATAAGAGATTGAGGCATCCTTAAATATTTTATATATCGATACGACTCCGCCCCAAATAGCACAATAACTATTAAATTATTGGAAAAATTCACTGAAAAAAATTATACAGAAAATTATTTATTAATTATATTAGGTTTGGAACCGCCATCTTCTGCAATTACAAGAGATTGCCAAAAATATTCTTCAAATAACTTCACTATTAGGCGGTACGAAGTTAACCGACTCACTTATTATTAATTAAAGCAGATCTTTAATAGTATAGTACCAGACCTAAAGCCAAGAAAAATTTAGATAAAAACTTAAAAGTATAGTAATAGCGTCAACAATCTATTTCATCTGATTGTCAACTAATAGAGGGAGTCATCATCATCATTTTCAGCTTATTCAACCATTTCCAATTATGGTGTAGCTTCCCTCGCATACTCTCTTTGTAGTTGGGCCCATTGTTGTCTATTGTTGGCTATACGGGCCCAAGTTATCCCTGCTAATTTCCTAGTATCATGGCCTCATCTCAGGTCTCTTAATTCCTCGTGGGTACCATGCTGTAATTTTTGTGGTCCATCTGTTGTCCGTTTTTCAACAGGTGTCCTGCCCATTGCCATTTGAGAGATTTGATTCTGTGGATGATATTTATTACCTGTCGTATCCACTCTATTCTTTTATGGCCTTTCTTGGTTATTCCCAGCATATTTCGTTCCATTGAGCGATGTGCGGCCTGCAGTTTCCTTATGATGTGCGTTTTAGGTGTCCAAGTTTCGCATGACACAGTACACATTGGTCGAATGTTTTCTTCTAATTACTATACTCTAGATTTGAATATGATTCAGTTTCTTCCATAAGTACTCTATGCTAACTTAGTTATTCGGTTGACTTCTGGTAGTAGAAATCCCGAGCTGTGTATTAGTTGTCCCAAATATGTGTGTTATTTATTAGAATGTATTTTCTGTCTACTAGTTCGTTAATTTGTGCTTGCAGTTCTTCAGGACTATTGGCTGTCGTCAGCGAATCTTAAAGTGTGATTTCCTAGCGACGTCTGGCGTCCGCAATACGTTACGAAAGCGATACATTACTTTTCATTGATACAGGTTTTAGCCACGTACGTTTGTAAAAACAAACCAGTGTGCGTCGGGACGCGGGCGCCAGACGTCGCTAAGAAATCGCACTTTTAGATGGTTAAGATATTCTCCATCCAGTTTTAATCCGTAAATATTAGGCAGTGGCTAGTGGAAGTTCGTACTCTTTTGTTCGGTTGATAGTTTCTCTTAGTGTATGTATGTGATCAATCGTGCTGAAGCCGCTTCTAAAGCCTGCTAGTTCTCGTAGTTGTGATGCTTATTCTCGCGGTCATGCACGCTAGACGCTGCAGCTTTGGTTACGTTAGGTTAGGTAACTCCGCCATCTTCTGCAATTAGAAAATATTGGCAAACATATTCACTATTAGGCAATACGAAGTTAACCGGGTCACCTAGTATTATTTAAAACATATTTTTAAAGCATAGTAATGACGTCAACAATCTCTTTCATCTGGTTGTCAAGTGAAAGAGGGAGTAGGAGAATACATTAAGTAACGTTGATTGGATCGCTGAACATACTTTTACCACTCTAGAAATAAACATCTTTTATATATATTTGTTTTTTTTTATATTATTTTTTATCTGAATTATTTTACATCTTTTATATATATTTTTTTATTCTGACAATATATGAGATATAGAACAAGCTACTTTACTTTATTTGTTGTCCGGTCGATTTACATTGAGAATGTTTCTCTCTCTAGAGTTTTCCGGCCTCAATACCCAATACTTGGAGCTCTAATAGAACGAGATTTCGGGCAGAAATCGTGAGCGCATTTCCGCAGGGGCATGTCATTTCCATATGATTTTCCGGCGACCTCAAATTTTCCTTGCTTTTCTTGTGTATGCGAAATTTCTTTTGTAATACACAAGTACTTGTTGCGTGTTGCTGTGGGAATTTAACCGCAATATTTACATATTGTAAATGGCTCTATTCTGTACCGCATTTTCTTCTGTATTCGACATTTTATATGATTTTTCTATATGCTTTGGTCCATTCAAAATAGAACTATATACTTCTTTATTATATAGGAGATATATTTGTAACATAAATTACTTTAGTTTAATATTTATTACTTTGATGTGTTAATTTGGTTACTTCCAAAAAGGATTCGTCATACACTTAACATTTTTACACAAAAACTTCTTATCTAGTGTTAAGGGTTAAACCAAAGATATCTAAATAAAAGAGAGATAATTAATTCCTTCCATAATACTCTATTTATTTACAATTATACATACTTTAACACTTATGTGAGTTAAAGAGATAAGTACATAAATATGGCAACGCTGTTAAGTTCCGTGCGCATTTCTGTCTTTGCAGTTTCCAAGTGGCGTGCTGTTTTATCAACAATCGTAAAGCTTGATTTTCACGCTTCCGTTGATACAATTATCCGACGGCGCTCTGATTGGTCATAATGTTTTCGCGCCACTTTTCATCATAAATCTTTATATCTTAATATCAATTTAACTGAAATAGTCCACCTTTTTGCAACTGGCAAACCATCTTGGAGATTTAAAAATATTTTAAACAGTTCTTTTACAAAGAAGGACAGTAAAAATTACTTATAAACCACAAAAGTTCGTAAACACCGCGCAGAAACACTGTTAAACATAACTTGAGTGAATCCATCAAACTTTTACTATTCATCGTAAAAACTACAGATACTAAACAGTCTTCCTGATACAGAGTTGTCACAGTTACTTCACTAATAAACTTTAATTTAATTAGAAAACTAAAAATAATTTCAAAGGTATAATCTATGTATTTTAACGAAAATAATGTAGCTACAGAGTACACATATATTTAGTACGCGAGTTTCTATAAATACCCAAAAAAACATTAATAAAAATAATAACATACTTCGTTTTGAAACACAAGCCGTAGATCTAACGCAATCCGCAGAAATTCGCCAATTCTACTGTATATTACCTTTCATCAGAATTTATTCTACCGCGTCACCTTATCCCTTCGTTCACTGCTCATCGGAATGTTAGATTTAAATGGTTAAACCTTTGTCGCTGGCACATCTTATTCCTCACGGTACTCTAGAGATATACGATATTTTAAGCTGGCTGTGCACATGTAATCCGTGCACTTACAGCTTATGATTAGAATTTTCACCGCCGAATTGAAACTTATTTTACAAACTACTGATTCCATAAACTACAAAAATGATATTAGCTTGCAATATTTATAGATAACAAATTTTAATAGACAGGGTTTTTTGTTTTTTAATAAAATAAGTTCCATTTTAATTTACAGCCTTAGATTAACTATTTGATAGCTAGATTAGATTAACTATTTGATTATTTTTAGGCATGGTAGCGTGATCCTTTTTTTCTAAATTTGGACACTCCCAAAGTATTGAAACACACGCTGCCACTGTTCTCAAGTATAGTTAATATTTCTTAATATCAAATGATATTATCCCCTCAAAAAGTCCAATGGGTATTTTGCTACTTGTACTAGAAGAAAATCTACAAAATAAAATAGCTTTTTTTATAAACACTGCTGTGTTAATGCAACGGGGGCCAGCTTTTGTCAGCAGTGATTTACTAATAAACAAATTTATCTAACAAACAAAAAAATTCTTAACGATTGGAAAGTATATCTCTGTCGAAAGCAAAAAAAACACAAGGAACAAAAAAACTATTTAAAATATATAAATACAACTATTCAAGAACACATTTTATTGCATATTATTTTTAATATACACAAAATGATGCATATTAATTAATCTAAAAAATATAATTTTTCCTTAAATTTGTTATTATCAATCATAAAACCGTATATTAATTAATATCAACATTCACTGATATTAATATGGACATTAAAACACGCGATAATATTAAATACACAAATAAATTAGTGTTCCGCAAATTAATACAAACATTTAACAAAACCAATTTATATATTGGGACCGGAGAGCAAACAAACAAACAGTAAACTGGAAAAATATCACGAGTTATTAAAAAATAATCGATACGGAATAATGAGTACACAATAATTCGAAATATAAATTTTAAATCATTTTCAGAGATACCAATAATTAAGCACAAACTAAAATTCAAATACTAAATGGACACTATTTAAATAACATTTATATAAATATAAGCTTTCTAAATAATTAACGTTTCAATCAATACTTATCGTGGTGCTCTAAAAATTTGTTTTGTTTGTCGTTCTGCGGTAGAATGAATATTAATGTTTATGAAAAATTAAAGGAAATTAAATAAGTAAAAATAGGATTTTTTCTGTTACTGATTTTAAATCCTTGTTATATTTTATATGTTTGATATTGATTTTACTAATTGCCGTTTATTACAATTTTAAAATATTATTTTTATGTAAACAAAAATATGATAAAATAAGAGTAGAGAAAAGTATATATAAGTAAAAATCTTTATTTGAAGGATCCTCCAAAGTGTCGTAATAATTATAGGAAGCTTAGGATACCAAGTAAGATCTTACATGGTATCATCCTTTGAAGGTATAGAGACCTCTTTTACAATTGTGTTGCAGAATTCACTCCTTTCATTTTTAGACATTTTTTAAATTATATCTAAGGGTACAGACTAGATTCGTAAGTCGCGTCTGTTTAGAATATAATAGTTTTTGTAAATTCTAACTCTGTTATTATCGATTGTGCGCTAGCATAAATTAAATTTGATAAATATTTAAGATCTTATTATAACAAACATACATATGTTTGTCATAATTTGTTATGTTATGATTTTCAATTTCTTTTCTTATGGCTTCTTTATCGTAATATCGTTTTTGTAAATATAATAACAAATAGTTAATTTTTATTTCTAAACCCCAGATATACATACCTTGTTGTCTCGGCTTGTTACTTGTTCTCTCGGCTTGTTATAATGATTCTAAAGTACGCAAGCTCATTTGTTTTTTTTAATTAGTATTCGGCTGGGATAGTAACTGTGTTTTATAGTCGGAAAGGGCCAAGTTACTAGTGTAAATTGATTTATATTTTCTAATAACTTGTGTTATAAAGAGCAAATAATTGCAGCATGTGTATCTATCACCCTAAACAATAAGGTTCTAGGTAAATGACACTTACATAAAGGTTTTGAAATTACAAACTCGTCTGTTTGTTATTTTCATATCTCATATTTTTTATATTAATTAATTTTCCCCCGGCTAGTACTGCGTCAGACTTTAAAACAGAAAGATGAAATGCTATTATAAAGATGAAATTATTAGCTACTTAATAACATAAGTTATTAGAGAATATAAATGCATTTACAATAAAAATTTGGCTCTTTGCAAATATAAAGCACAGCTACTTTTCCAGCAGAATACTAGTTCAACAACAAATGAGCTTGAGTAATTTAGAATCCCTATAACAATCCTAGATAAGAAGCATGTGTATCTATCACCCCAAGCAAAAAGGTTCTAGATGAATAACACTTATGTAAATAAAAATGTTGAAATCCCAAACTCGCTTGTTTATTCACTGAAATTGCATTAGTCTATCAGGAAAAGCAGCCATATTTTTTATTTTAATTAATTTCCGTCCGGCTAGCACTCCGTCAGGTTTAAAACAGAGAGATAAAATGCTCGACAAGTGACAGACGCCATTTTTCTTTTTAAACTTCAGTTGTTCGCTGATGGTAAGAGAGGGAGAACGGATAGACTGAGGGAACAGAGAACTGCATGAGCCCATGTCAGGCATCAGGCCAAATATGTCATGTGCATCGCGATATATGCGAATGTTTCATGGACAATTTTATACTCCGTTTAATTATGTTTTTTTCGTTCTTCATTGCAGACAAAAAGTTACGATTCATACGGTTTTGAACTTTATTATACTAATATTTGTTTAACTGCGTGAAACTTTTATTTTACAGAATATTTATCATTAACAGGTTAATTCCTATTATCTACAATTCATTTCGTAATAAATAAATTCTCGGATCAGTAAATAATTGCATGTCAAATCTTTTGAAACTTTCATTTCAGAGCATAAAACGATAAAGATCAGATACTACGAAATTATTAGCTACTTAATAACATAGGTTATTAGAGAATATAAATGTATTTATACAATAATAATTCGGCCCTTTGCAAATATAAAGCACGGCCACTCTTCCAGCAGAATAGCTCCACAAACAAACGAGCTTGAGTATTTTAGAATTCCTATAACAAGCCGAGATAACAAGCATGTGTATCTATCACCTCAAGCAAAAAGGTTCTAGATAAATAACACTTATTTAAATAAAAATGTTGAAATCTCAAACTCGTTTATTTATTCACCGAAATTGCATTAGTCTATCAGGAAAAGCAGCCATATTTTTTATTTTAATTAATTTCCACCCGGCTAGCACTCACTGCGTCAGGCTTTAAAACAGAGAGATAAAATGCTCGCCAAGTGACAGACGCCATTTTTCTTTTTTAGCTTCGCTTGTTCGCAGATGCGGGGAGAGGGAAACTAGGTGAAGTGATAGGACAGCGAGCTGCAGGCTCCCACGTCAGGCATCAGGCCAAATATGTCATGTGCATCGCGATATATGCGAATGTTTCCTGGACAATTTTATACACCGTTTAATTATGCTTTTTTGGCACTTTATAGCAGAGACCACTTTTAAATTCATACGGTTTTAAATTTTACTACAGTAATATTTTCTCAAATTAGTTTTCTACTCATAAAAAATGACTACATTAATGCCTAATTTTGAATCAACTATTTTAAAGACTTATGCCTTTATTTTAACAGCTACATTAACCATAACAGTAAAACCAAAAATCAAAACTCATCTAACGTTAACAGTAATGCTTATTATCTAGAATTCCCTAATATATTTCATTTAGGAGTAAATATACTCTCAAATCAGTAAATCATTACATACCAAATTTCTTCAAAGTTTCATTTCAATATGCTAAATCAGTAAAAACTTAAAGAAGAGAATAAAATGAAAAAACTTAGACACTACTAAATTATTAGCTACTTAATAGCATAAGCTGTTAGAGAATATATATGCATTTACACTAATAATCCGGCCTTTTGTAGATATAAAGCACAGCTACTCTTCCAGCAGAATACTAGTTCAACGAACAAATGAGCTTGAGTAATTTAGAATCCTTAATAATGAATCCTGAATAATTTAGAATCACCTCCTCAGCGTCTAGATAAATGATGCTTATTTAAATAAAAATGTTGAAATCCCAAACTCGTTTGTTTATTCACCGAAATGAGGAAAATGCATGTTTTTAAATAATGGTTTTAAAAAATAGTTCATATAATTACAAACTGAACAAAAAAAATCGTTGATATCGATTAAGAAATACCTCTAATATAAAATAATTAAATATTGTTAATTTAAATGGCCGGGCAAACGCTCTCTACCGCGCCTTGCCGCTGTGACGTCACCCGCCGTTCTTCTGGTTGAGTGGAGCCAGACGCGTGTTTATTTTAGACAGTTTGCTTTTAAACGCTGTTGAATCCGAGTCAAAATTTTAGTTATTTGTGTTAATTATTACATAATTAGTAATTAGTGATATTTATAAATAGTAATGGATGAGCGAAAACAGAAAAAAATGGTCCAAGGCCATGAGAAGAGATGAAAAGATAAACGTTAAATTATCCTCTATTTTTACAATTTATTGTTGTGAAGATCATTTTGATGTAAGTTCATATATTTATAAACAAAAATACGAGTAGCGGAAAAAAGGGGCCAAAAAGTCATATATTTATGTATATTGTCTTACATAGGTATATGAAATTTGAATGTACAGGGTTATTCATTATATTTTGACACCCACATACAGCCTTAACTGCAAGTTTTAGAAAAAAACATTAAATAAAAAAGTTGCATGGTTTTTTATACACTCTCTTTTAAAATTAATTCGGGTTATACAGGGTGTCTCAAAAAAGGTGGTCCAGAAAATTGTAGGTATTTTTCGCTTTTCAACTGTCAATATTTCGTAAACATTTGAAGATAGGTATAGGATATTATACATAAAATATATCTAGAATATCTAGAAATTTGCGAAGAATCCAAAAATATATAGGGTGTTTCATTTAAAAAAGTAACTTAATTTTGGCGTTTGCTTATGGGACACCTTGTATAATATTTTCATTACCGATAAACAATTTATTTCCTATAATTTCATAAAAAAACAATCTTTAAAAATAACAAGGGTAAGGAGGTGTCAATATATAAAAAAAAGACTTTCTTTTTCACGTTATGCTCTGGAGATATTTTTCCACGTACTAATCAAATATTTTTGTCTCTTTTCACTTCTACATAACCTACAGCATTATCTCCATACGTCTCCCTACCTGATCTGAAAAATAAGTTTATAACATTAATTTATAACTATATAAAAGTTTGTAACAGTAGGTACCTACTTATACTTAAATATGCCTCAGTACTACAAAGAATAAATGTTACAGACCTCTCTGTTTTTTTCCTCGTGATTCAGCACCAATAAATTGGGAATTTGTATTTATAAAAGCAGCCAACATAAAAGCATCGACTTTTGGCAAGTTATCTGATTGTGCTTTTACAAACCCGGAATCTGCCATTACTTAAAAAATTCTCAGAACACACAACACATACAAATAATAACTGCACAAAAAAGCATAAAAAGCTCCTTCAATCAACGCTACAAGCAACAAAAATGTCTTAGTACGCCACCTAAATACGTACATAAACGGAACACGTCTGGCTGCTGCTGGCCATCACGCGTCGACGAGAACGACGGGTGACGTCAGACCAATAGAATATCGTTTCAATTCGCGAGGCGTCGTTTGCGTTATCCATTGTATTTTAATGGCCCGTTTTATAAAATTGTGGTATTGCTTTCAAGAAAAAAGTTTTTTTTTGCATTTATACATATTTATTCTAATAAATTGAACAGTTTTTGGCGAAAAATAAAATATATGCATCTTCCTCATTGCATTAGTCTATCTGGAAAAGCAGCCATATTTTTTATTTTAATTAATTTCCACCCGGCTAGCACTACGTCAGGCTTTAAAACAGAGAGATAAAATGCTCGCCAAGTGACAGACGCCATTTTTCTTTTTAAGCTTCGCTTGTTCGCAGATGCGGGGGGAGGGAAACTAGGTGAAGTGATAGGACAGCGAGCCGCAGGCGTCCACGTCAGGCATCAGGCCAAATATGTCATGTGCATCACGATATATGCGATTGTTTCATGGACAATTTTATACTCCGTTTAATTATGTTTTTTGGTTCTTCATTGCAGACAAATATTTAAAATTCATACGGTTTTAAACTTTATTATAATAATATTTGTTTAACTACTTTTCAGATCATTTAAAATTATCGGCTTAATTCTTGTTATCAAGCATTCTCGTATATTTTATTTAGGAATATATACTCTCGAATGTGTAAATAATTGAATATCAAATTTCTTCAAACCTTCATTTTAATAAGTATGCAAACTCAGTAATAAGTTAAAGAAGAGAATAAAGCGAAAAAGCTTACATAGGTACCACGCAATTATTAGCTATTTAATAACATAACTTATTAGAGAATATAAATGCATTTACACAAATAATCTGGCCCTTTGCAAATATAAAGCACAGCTACTCTTCCAGCAGAATACTAGTTCAACGAACAAATGATCTTGAGTAATTTAAAATCCCTATAACAAGCTGAGATAACAAGCATGTGTATATATCACCCCAAGCATTAAGGTTCTAGATAAATGACACTTATTTAAATAAAAATGTTGAAATCCCAAACTCGTTTGTTTATTCACCGAAATTGCATTAGTCTATCAGGAAAAGCAGCCGTATTTTTTTTTTTAATTAATTTCCCCCGGCTAACACTGCGTCAGGCTTTAAAACAGAGAGATAAAATGCTCGCCAAGTGACAGACGCCATTTTTCTTTTTAAGCTTCGCTTGTTTGCAGATGCGGGGGAGAGGGAAACTAGGTGAAGTGATAGGACAGCGAGCTGCAGGCTCCCACGTCAGGCATCAGGCCAAATATGTCATGTGCATCCCGATATATGCGAAGGTTTCATGGACAATTTTATACGCCGTTTAATTATGCTTTTTTGGCTCTTTATAGCAGAGAACACTTTTAAATTCATACGGTTTAAAATTTTACTACAGTAATATTTTCTCAAATTAGTTTTCTACTCATAAAAAATGACTACATTAATGCATTGTTTGCATCATTGCATCATTGTTTTACAGTGAGATCTATCGATTAAAAATATTTTCAATATGGCAGCACTTCTGGAAATATCGGAAGTTGACAACAACTTTCTTATTTTACAGTATTAAAATTCTCTGTAAAATTTTATGAATTTTGATATCAAACACTTTTTACCTAACATTAACTGTTTTTGAGAAAAAAATAATATTTAAAATATTTGGAGGAAAAAAACTGCCTGTCAAAAAAAATTATAGCCTAAACGTCAAATTTAGTGATTACCACAGCCACTGGGACATAAACAGAAGACATGTCGCTATCTATGTCAAAAATTAAATTGTTTGAATGTCATATAATATTGGCCGTAGCTGTCATGGAATTAGCGATTAAAAAAATATAAATATAATCTTTTTTTTCAAATGGAAACCCACTTTTTTATTTCACTAGTGAAAAGGTTTTTGAAGTCGTTACTTTTTGATTATACATGTTCCTATATCTAAAATAAATCGTTTTTAAGTTATTTAAGATTTATTTTGTAAACGTATATTTTTCTTGATTTTATCTAGCTTCCTTTGACATTAAGTGTCAAACAGTCAGACAATTTATTTCCATCTGTCAGAAAACGAATTATTTGAATTTCCTATATTATAAATACTGCTGCCCCCCCTTAAGAGTTTAAAAAGTGTATTTATAAAAATATATCTAGTATTTTCGCTCTTTAGTGATATCTAATAGTTGATATTAAGTATTAATAATATACCCTATGATCGAAAAAAAAACAGCGCAAAGTTGGCTTGAAAATGATGATCGATAACATAACATTTTTAAATAAAGTGTCACAATATGGCATGGTCAGATCTATTGTTTTACATCACTAGGTATAGAAACATGTATAGTCAAAAAGTAACGAACTGAAAAGCCTTTTCACTAGTGAAATAAAAAAAGCGGGTTTCCATTTGAAAAAAATGATTTATGATAATTTTTTAATCGCTCAATTCCATGACAGCTACGACCATTATTGTATGTCATTCGAACAATTTAATTTTTAAAATTCATAGCCACATGTCTTCTCTTTATGGCACAGTGGTTGTAGTAATCACTAAATTTGACGTTTTAGGCTATACACATTTTTGACAGGCGCAGTTTTTTTCGTTCAAAAATTTTAAGTATTTTTTTCTCAAAAACGGTTAATGTTAGGTATAGAGTGCTTAATATCAAAATTCATAAAATTTTACAGAGAATTTAAGTGTGTAATAAAAAAGGGGGGCACCCATTTAAAATAAGAAAGTTGCTGTCAACTTCCGGTATTTCTGGAAGCGCCGCCATATTGAAAATATTTTTAATCGATAGATCTCGTTGAAAAACCATAATCTGCAAAAAATTTCCGATCTAGATTTTTTAGTTCTCTAGAAACTTCTAATGCACCGTCAGCCTGAGACACCCTGTATAAGTGTATTAACTTTATCGACCTCTGTGAGAATCGTTAACCCTTGACAGTTATTATCATTTCCTGCAAAAACTATATTGTGAACAACTACAAGTGCACAAAATAAATGTAGCAAACTACCCGCAAATCTACAAAAAATTGTAAATGCACTATATGCGCATATTTCAAGTAAAACTTCTTACTAACAGCTATTACATTTCTGTTTCAGTGACAAAATATCTAGTAAGTTTTTCCAAGATATAAATTGGCCACACAAGTATAGACCATTATTTGACAAATAACCTGATGTAATATACACTCCACTCAGAATTAAACATTTTAACTGCATTTAAAAAATCAGTTACTGTAAAAGATTCTGAAAATAATTGCGTCTTCCATCTAAAAAATTTCATTACTCGATGAGAAAACTTGGCTCTCTGTGCCGAACACCGACTATTTGTAAAAGCCTTTGTGGAGATTTGTTGGAGAAATCTCGCACTCGGGAGGCCCTTCTGATGCATCTGCAGACAGCTAATTCCATTCGAGATTTGCATCTGAATTAAAGGCCCTTTCAGGCTGGAAATTTCCTCCGCGTCTTCGAGGAATTCCTTCGCCGAAAGACAAATTTATCGATTGATTTCGAAATAGTTTTCTTTCTGTGAAATACGTTGCTTCTATCTGTGATAAAGTAGTCTGTAGATATTTATGGGGGCTATAAAATTCACGGTTAAAAACAACATTTTAAATTTCAGTTTATTCTCTAAAGCAAAATTTAATTTAACTATATTGTCGTACATCCTGCATGTTGATAAATAATTTTTATATCTTAAATAAGTGTGTATTCACTATGGTTTTTCCTCTTTTTCGGAACCGGGAATTTCGGTACGGCGCGGCGGCGGCGCGGCGCCTCTTAGGCACATTTGGTACTAACTAATTTTTGTTCAATTATAGTGCAGTTCAGCAATCAGGGAAAAAGAAAAAATTTCCAAAGTAAAATGAATAAAAAATTGAGATTTATTATGAAAATAATATCAAATTCTTAAGTAATCAGTCATGAGAAAATTAACATGAACACAAGCAAAGAAAAAATATACGTTCGTAAAATTCGCATCCAACAGTATATACTAACTTAACAAAATTTAAGAAAAAAAAACACTTTATAATATTGAATTAAAAATGGAAATTTGCAAAAATGCATTAAAGCTTAACATAAAATATAACACTGAACAACATTATACTAAATAATAAAATAACATATTTCAACTTACAACAATAATTGCTAATCATTATAGGAACTTCAAAAGAGAAATGAAGCAAGAACACTAAGTAATAGCATCACTACTTATTCAGAAGAGTTTGATTTTGACCGCTAGAAAGTATGAAAGGACTTTCTCACGTAACAAAAAAAAATTTAATTATTGTTACCGAGTCCCGAAAGAACGAGGAAGTAATTTCGAGACACCGTGCTTTGATGGCCAAAAGGATCTGGGAATTCCCGGTACTTTCAAAACCTATAACTATATATAGTGCCATTCACCAGAAGGCGAAGTCTGAAAAACTTGAAAAGAATCCAACTAGATGGAAAGGAAATACTGCAAACACAGGAAGTTAAATACCTGGGAATAACCCTGGACAGTAAACTCCTGTGGAACAGGCATATTAAGAACACTACCAGCAAAGCCATAAAGGCTCTCATGATATGCAGAAGACTGGCCGGAAATAGATGGGGCTGCTCCCATAACATTTTGCGCTGGATGTATACCATGATAGTAAGACCCATGATTACTTATGGAGCAGTTGCCTGGTACACAAAACTAGAGCAACGGACGGCAAGGCTAAACCTATGCAAAGTCCAGAGACTAGCATGTGTTTGCATCACAGGAGCCATGAGAACCTGTCCAACAGCAGCAATGGAGGTCATTCTAGATCTAACACCACTGCACATTGTCATTGGTAGATATGCCAATGCGACAATGATTAGAATAGTCACTAACGGAATTAGTACTGAGAGAATTGTCAGATCAGGGGCTTGGAACACCCTCAAAAAGGAAATACCACTCCTGCAACTCCCAGTGGACGATATGCCAAGAACGTACAACTTTGACAAACATGTCAATGTAGTATGGAGCAATAAGAAGGATTGGAAGAGCGAAACGCTTGCCCAGCAGTTAAAAGACCATACCATAACTTGGTATACTGATGCTTCCAAAACCAATACGGGAACAGGGATCGGAGTGTTTGCGCCGAGAGCTAATTACTCCGAACCAATGGGCACTTACCCTAGTATCCTACAGGCAGAAATCTACGCTATCGAGAGATGCGTACAACTTATCTTAGATAGGAACTATCGGAAACAAGAAATAGCCATCTTATCTGATAGTCAAGCAGCGTTAAAGGCGATCAACTCAGTATCAATCGATTTGAAATTGGTCAAAGAATGCATAGAGAAGCTGAATAAATTAGGCAAAGAAAACAAAGTCCTTCTACACTGGGTGCCTGCTCACCAAGGGATAGAAGGCAATGAAAAAGCAAATAATCTAGCTAGGAAAGGAGCGAACACTCCACTAACTGGACCAGAACCGTTCTGCTTTCCAAGTGGTATCCAACTCAAGGCGGAACTCAAGAACTTGGAAGATTCCATCTGCAACCTCGAAGAAGTTTCTGAGGGCTTATGATCAAGAAAAATCACAGATCTTCCTGGGTCTGAGTAAGAACAATCTTCGGATTGTCACGGGGTTTTTAACAGGACACTGTCTCCTCAATGAACACCTCAGTAGATTGAAACTAAGAAGAAACGGCGAATGCAGATTCTGTGGGGAAGATGGGGAAACACCAGTACACCTCATCACTGAGTGCGCCGAGACGACAACCATTCGTGCCATGAATTTTGGTACGACTGATATTGGAGATGGAGAACTACCCTCTATAAAACCGTCCCAGATACTGGCTTTTGTCAAAGCCCTGGGACTGTATGATGAGTTATGATTCAAGAAAGGGGGACACAATGGATCTGTAAGGTCGAAGTGATTAACCCCCCTCCCACTCATTCTAAATTCTAAAATTCTAAATTCTATCACTACTTATTCAGAAGAGTTTGATTTCGACCGCTAGAAAGTATGAAAGGACTTTCTCACGTAACAAAAAAAAATTAATTATTGTTACCGAGTCCCGAAAGAACCAGGAAGTTATTTCGAGACACCGTGCTTTGATGGCCAAAAGGATCTGGGAATTCCCGGTACTTTCAAAACCGCGATTTTCCGTTTCTGAACCCTAATTAGTGTTAATTAGAGTTTACAGAGCTGTTATTCGAAACCGGAAAAACCGGAAATTTTGGTACCATGCCTCTAAGAATCCGGAATTTCCCGGATTTGTTAGTACTTTCGGTGCTAGTAAATTTTTGTTCAATGATTGTGCAGTTTGTCAATCAGCAAGTAAGGAACGGTTTTCAAAAGAAAAAAACGATAAAAAAATCAATTTTAAATGAAAATAATATCAAATTATTAAGTAATCAATTATGAGAAAATTAACATTAACACAAGCGAAGAAAAAACTTAAAAAACATAAGTAACTTAAAATTTACATCAGAGAACACAAGTGTTTGATTTTGACCACTAGAAAGCATCAATGGACTTTCTAGTGGTGCATATAATTAAAAATATTTTTTTTAATTAATTAATTAAATTATATTAAATATTAATTAATAGTAAGGAGTAGCAAGGTACAGCTTGCCATGCTAGAGCCGTTCGGTATACAAGGAAGATAATGTGGCTAGCACTACGCTGCAACCGCCTATTATTACCTCAGGATTGTGAATCCCAAGTACTCATTTAAGGCTGTGTCGACCTAGGTACCCAAACTATTTTTATTTTAATAAAAATCGTCGGCTGATGAAATGCCGGGTGTAGAATTCGAACCCACTACTTGAGATTGGTAGACGAGAGCCTGTACCTCTACGCCACCGAGCACCTTCGAAATATATTATTTGTTTTATTTTATGGCTTTAATGGCTACTGGATGATGCCCTCGACGACGTTTCGAACCGATTCCTCTAATGGGCGAAATCATCAGGATCTTTCTTAATTATGGGTCGATTGGCACCAAATTCGGCACGTAGATAGGGTACCCGAATGGAGTCCTTATATAGTCGGACAGACGGGCATTTTAGGCTGAGCGTGCATTAGAAGTTTCTAGAGAACCACAATATCTAGATCGGAGATTTTTGGCACATCATTGTTTTACAAACGAGATCTATCGATTAAACATATTTTCAATATGGCGGCACTTCCGGAAATACCGGAAGTTGACAGCAACTTTGTTATTTTAAATGGGTGTCCCCATTTTCTATTACATACTTAAATTATCTCTGTAAAATTATTCTATGAATATTGATGTTAAATACTCTATACCTAACATTAACCGTTTTTGAGAAAAACAGATATTTATAATTTTTGGACGAAAAAAACTGTCAAAAAAATTTGTATAGCCTAAAAGTCAAATTTGTATTAAAATTTTGTAAAAGTGAATCAAATTATTTATTAATGTTTAATTTATTACTTTTTCGTCATTTCAAACTACACTTTTTCAAAGATGTCCTTCAAAACCTTTAAATATGCGCACGTAGTGCACACACAATTTTTTTTTCTATAAATTTTTCCGATATTTTATTATCTAAGTAGTTATTCTGCTAAAAAGCTCAATCTAGCTTCAAATAAGAATGCCACTTTATCTAAAAAAAAAACATTCTACCAATGTGTACTACCAGTAATGACCTATGCATGCAAAACATGGACACTAAAAACGGGCATCATAAGGAAACTGCAGTGTAACAGTCAAATTTCCTCGCTACGACCTCTGTGTGCTAGCTCATAAATTATCGCAAATAACTATTATTTTTGCATCATGTTTACTATAATTTTATTGTTAAATATTATTTTATTTAAATTTTACAATTACGCAACCCGATATACACCGCGCTGCAGCTGCACATTATTGTCACTGATGCCGACCAGCAGTAGGCTTTTTGTCCATCTCTCTATATCTTTGATCATCACTTTTGTCGGTCACTTGTCATTGTCAGATCAAATCAGATGTTTTTGGATTTATTTATCCTTTGTTTTGGTTATTGAAATTTTATAATTATCAGATAAAATTTCGTAGTTAAATTGGTTATTTTTGATGTGGATCGCAGTGTGCAATTCGTTCTTTTAATTGTAGAATTTCTGAGTTTAGTTCGTTCATTGACCGGATATGAAATATGGCTGTCGAAAGATATTCTAGAACATCATTTTTTATTTATGCCTTTTTATGAGTTGGACTAGTCAAGATATATAGTTCTCTATATATATCCTGGAGGGAGATTTCCGGTTGAAATCTGATTTTGTGAAGGAAATCGAATCCTTGCATCACTTCTTGTGTACTCCCCGACCGGGTATCATCGTGAAGAGCTGGCTGCCGTTTCGTAAAGCATTCCCTGTTGGTGAATAGCAGGTCTTCGTAAAGAAGGATTAAAGCTTCCGAAACACATTTGGTCAGAGACGTGGTTGGATTTTGTTGAATTTGTATGGACCACCGACCAAATTTCCGTCAAGGGATTAAATAGCCGAATTTTCCGACCGATATTCCGATTCCACGTGCCCAAGAAGTCCCCGAATAGTTCCAAGGTATGCTATAATTCTTCTGCCTATTCTAAGTCAATGCTCAACTGATTTTTGTTCATATTGTTGACTGGTTTTCGACTTTTCCACGCCCACGTGGTGTAGAAAGATTAGTTGAGTGTTATCTTTCTTAAGTCTTATTTGGTTGTTCGTTATTGTAGAGCAAAAAGACCGATCCAGACCGTAGTACAGAACAGTCCAGAATTCCATCCGTTCCTGTTGCCCGTGTAGAGGTACCCGTTGGACATCATAAACCCTCGTTGAGGTAAAGTTCAGATTTGATTAGTCCTTCTTTATTACCTGTATTAACTCCTACACGTTGTGCTAGTCCTTGTTCTATAATTAAAGCTCTTTTCTAAGACAACCAATGTTATTTAGCGTTTTTTATGTTCACCTTTTGAAGTCTTACGCCTGGCCGACATCCGTGAGCTCCAGTGTCAGTACACCGAGCTGCTATGCACCGCCGTAGCCACCCTGTAGCTATACACCGTAGCTCAGCCGGAGGAACTTCCGAGTTGTTTCAAGTTTATACAACGCTTAGAGTAAGACTGTTTAGATTAGTATAATTTTAGATTTGATATTTGTAACCCACCCAGGATATTGTACTTAGTTTAAATAAGGGGGATTATGACGTCATACTTTTAGTTAGTTTTCTTGATTTAAATTTTATTCTACTTTTCAACGTTTATTCATTTCCATTTCTTTAAATGTTAACTTTTAATATTTTAATAAATTGCTTAAACTTTTTTAGTAGTATTATTTGCAGTCTAGTCTCATAGTTAAATTAGAGTCACTTAAGTACAAATAGATATAGAATATTTGAAGTTCATGGTAGTTGCACTCAACAGTTCGAGGTTAGTGTTGAAGTCTACTTAATAGTTACATCTTTATTGCCGAGTTCATAGAGTATAATCTCGTGGCGCCCTTTTATTAATATCTTTGAACCCCGACCACCCGGCTGTTAAAATTAAAAAGCTAGTGGTCTCTATGCAACTCATTACCGATTAAGTAAACTTGTGTTTTATTGAACTTCAAATTAGAAAGGGCGAGGCAGCAGGTCGCACAACACTAAATGGAATGAAATGTGCTGGGAATAATCAAGAGAGACCCTAAACGAATAGAATGGATACGACAAAAGAATCAGGTAATAGATGTCTTCCAGAGAGTCAAATCCCTCAAGTGGAAATGACCAGAACACTTGGCAAGAAGGACGGACAACAGATGGACCACAAAAATTACAGCGTGGTACCCACGAGGAATTAAGAGACCTAGAGAAACTTTCTTTGGAACCTTTGGTGTTACACAGCAAAATAAAACAATAAATCACCACAATACACCAAAACACTTTTACTTTTACACTGGACTCGCGTTTCGCTAACCATGTTAGCATCATCAGCAGATGATTAATACTAAACTACAATCTACAATTTGAGCGTTTATATACTCGGTCAGTGGACACCGAGTGGGCGTGGCAAGGTCTAACCAACCAGTGTTGGTGTATTGTGGTGATTTAGTGTTTTATTTTGCTAATGTGCGCAATGTAATATACATAGAGTAGTAATAAGAATAACAGAATTAAACTAATTATCAAAAACTCGAAAATACTAAACTAAATTCATTACCATCCAACGCTTATTAAAAATTGTAGTACCTACTTCATTGTTATATATATTTTTATTATTAACACTCTAATATTTCTCACTCGAATTAAATTAAGTTCGTTATATTCCATTATCCAAACTGGTTTTAAACTTGAAGTTTACGAGTAGCCACAATAATATTGAAACTGCCATTACGGGCCAGTGAACGCGGACACTAAATGCATTAATTTTACAGGGGAATGATGGTTTATCAGAAAACAAACACATTCAAGTGCTTACGAAAAATAACAGGAGACATGCTCGAATGAACATAAGTTCGAACACGTTTATTAGTTGCACGTGAACTTTAATTTTAGCAGATATATTAATTTTTGTTGGAAAATTGAAACTTGTTAAAAGCAAATTTAGATAATTAAAAATTAAATATTCTAATTCTAACTGGAAGCCTTTATTTTTCCTATTTATTTGGGAATTGTGAAAATTTTATCATATTTTAAAATAATCAAAAAAACCGGGCGAACATTCTTGACCCAAAAATTTTCAGATTTTTTACAAACTTATTCATATTTTCACCAATAATAGCATATTTGTCAAGATTTACGGTACATAATAAATAATGTTTCAATCAATCTTATATATTATGAATCCGGAATATTCAAGTTGAAATTTTGGTAATAGGTTAAGGAAAATTCATATTATCGATCTGTCGTTGAAGATCTGTTTCTACAGTTAAGTAAAATTATACAAGAACCAACTTCTTGAAATGAAATTTTTCAAAATTCGACCAGTAAATCCACTTTTTAGCCACATTTGTTACTTTATAATACTCCTTCCAACAAATGATTTGAAGAAAGAAGTTCAAATTTGGTGTTTGCATGTCAATGATCACGGGGGACACGTCACAAATCACGTTGTTATGTAGAATTATTATTTTGGTATAACTGGTATATTTTTATTTTTAAATAAAAAAAATTGCAGTGCATAAACAATCAATTTAGATTTTTTCTTTACGTACATTTTCTAGAACCCAAATCTAGAAACCCAAATAAAATTGATTTTCAACGACATATCATGTTTCTATACCTAAACCTTCTAGTTTCTTCACTAAAGCAATTTAATAGTTATTTTTTATAGAAGACGATAACATGGTATTTTACCACAAAAATTACAGCATTTTTCGGGAGACGATAATGCAATTTTATCGTCGTGTAGAAAAAAATATTTTTTTTTCCATAGCGAGTTACGTTTTAAAAAATATTCAGAAATTATTATTTCAAGGAATTTATTACGAGTAGAAAAAATATTTTGTTGGGTTGGCGTTGGTTTCTATGTAATTTGACAAATAAATAAAGCTGTCTCCTTAGTTTCCGCCTTTAGTTCCGCCTTTTGAGTCAATATTTTTTAATTCTCTTTCATGTCAATTGCTGATTGAATTGAAGCCAGAAATGGCTCAAAACTAAATAAGTAAATTACCAACAGATATTCAGGCTGAGGCGACAAACGCCATATCCAAACTACTTCCATTTAAATCCCGAATAACTTATGAAAAGGAATACAAAAGTTTTCAAAAATGGAAGCAATTAAAAAACGTGCTAGAAGAAATAAAGTTTAACCTATCCTCGCTGTTAAAGTATCATTTAATCTACCCTTGGGGTTAAAGTACTATTTTATCTACTATTTTTGATAGATATAAGACAATTTTAACAGTTGCTATGGAAAAAAGGTATTAATTCTTTTATAATTGTTTCGTTTAAAGAAAATCCTTACCATAACAAATATTCAAACTTTATAAATATCAATTGGAGTTTACGTGCTAAATTTCCAAAATTGTCATGGTAACGAAATTCTTGAAATGAACCTATAATAGAATTATTAATTTTTAAATAGCTCTACTTAAAGAACGGGAAAGTTTAGGTAGCCTATACCTACTCGTTGTAAAGTAATTTTATTAGTCTTTTGATTTTTGAAAAATATACATAGGTTTGAATTTAAAATAACAAAGATTTGAGCAATTTTGTAACAAACGGAAATAAATAATATTTTTGCTCTCCCTGTGTAATACCTAATCGGTTTATTTAGACAGATCGAATATATCGACTTTCGTTAACTCATAACCCAAATTTCAACTTTAAAAATGTTTAATTCATAATTTTACCAATGTTTATTCGCGATCATGTTTTTGTCAATTTTACACATTTTTTATATTTTATCTCAATAACTATAAGAGATAGGTATAGGTTAGTATAATAGAAACATTATGAGATATGAAAGGAGTTTCCAAAAATGTAACCATGTACTGGGTGTTCCATTTAAAATAAGAAAGATGCTACCACTTTTTAAATAATGCGGCTACATTGTAATGCTGAAAATATTTTAGAAAGATGGAGCAGGTGCCTTTATGTAAAAATCCAAATTTAAAAAAAAATGGTATGACCGGTTCTCCATAAGCGTCTAACGTACCATCGCCGTGAATCCCCTTATATAATTCCAAACAATATTAATACAACACCTAAACACTATAAATAGGGATGGTCCAAGAAATTCAGATTTAAATTATTTTTTAAAGATTTTTTTGACAACACAATTTTGCGTAGTACATACGCAAAACTTACAAACATATCCTGAACCATAAACTTATCTACAAAAGCGTTATGTAAAGGAAAGCATCTCCGTCTCGGATGTAACATTCCAGCGCACATATCTCTTCGTGTATAGACATGCATAAATATAATGCACGCAATATTGAAAATAAAATGTTCTCTTATCTTTGCGGTGATTTAAGCTACAGTAATAGCAGTAATATTTATTTATTATAAGCCGTAATATTTATTTATTTCGAAATTGATGATGCAACAGACAAAATGCTAAAAAAATATTTGGTTTAATAATAGTGAGTCGTACTTTTATCAGGGTAAAAAAAGGTGACAGGGTATACAGGGCGATAAAAGAAACATATTTTCACTTTATAGTTTTTCAAATATTAATTACTTCAAAATAAGCGAGTTATTTTACTTAGAAAATTTTAAAAATATATATTTTTGCTTAAATTTTTGAGGACCAGTTGATCTTTTCTGGATTTTCTTTCTTGTAAATTTAATGTATTACCTATGTTGCAATATTATCAAGAAATTATGTGTTTTAACTAAAAACTAAAAAAATTGTAAATATTTTTTCAAAAAATTCCAAACTTTCAATTTTCGCAGAAAAACCTCATAGACGTGTTTCTGAGGTCGAAATATAGTACACCTAAAACATTTGCACTTTTTTAAGACTCACCTTGTATAGAAAACAGAAAAACAAAATTTCACTATAATTTATAAAATGTTAAAAATAAATAGTTAAGTTATATCTTCAAATTTGAGTGATGTTTATTGAAATGTATATAATACAGATGTAAAATTACGACAAAAACTTTATATTTATATTTTTAGGCTAAGGATATTTTCGTTTACAAAATATTAGGATCAGCGCTACCAATACAAATATTAATTAAGTAATAAAACTAAAAGAATTATGTTCTAAAAGAATAATGTAAAAACCCCAGGCATCCCCCAGAGAAATCTTGAATTATGACTTTTGACTAAATATTAATTTTTTATTTGCTTGAGATTTAGTTAATATTATGTTGTTTTGTTCAAGAAATGTGTTTACACATTTTTTATTTTTTTTTTAGAAAATTTCTACGTATTTAAATAACACCGGGAAAACGGTTTGATTACCAAGTTTATGACATTTATTAATAGAGAAATGCATGTAAACGTTTTATTTAAAAAATGTGTGTATTTTTAAAAATATTATTCTTCATTTTTTAAAATACCAAACCCTATAGGCCCCCCTGGGCTCACACCTGGAGGGCCTAGGTGAATTACTAGTTACGCTAATGCTCCATTGACCTAAATAATTTTCAGCAACTTTACAGTTTTTTGGTATAATCACTAACACAGCAGCAGGTGATGCTAATCAGACCAGATTAAAAATGAACAGAACGTAAATTGTATTTTTCATTAATACCTTTCATATAAAATGTTAATAATCAATCTTATATGAGGAAGCGGATATCTAATCCCAAGTGAATAGCGCATCTATAATATTAAAATTCTCGGTTAATTCTCATTCAAAATGGAGACGGAAATGGCTCCATATTTTATCCCGTCTGCTGGGAATAAATTTCTCCGTAACAGACGTCTCGATGTTTTAAAGGAAACTATAAGGGAGAAAGAGAGTATCGATGCAAGAGGGTTTAAGGCGGCGATTGATTAGCGTTCGTTAAGTTTTGACGATGTTTAAACTTTACCGATATTCACGCCGGCAATTAACCCTACAAAAATGTAAATTTGCCTGCAGCTAATACCGAAAAATTTATCCAAGAGTGTGGGGCTTAAAATTATTTATAACGATTGAGTTTTTTTATAATGCTATTTTAATTATTTTTTATTAAAATATTTCTCTTAGCCTAAAGGTGTATCATATACACACGAATTGCGAATACCGCAACATAAAACCGTCTTTTAATTACATAGTTCATATAATACAAAATTCGCAGTGAATTCTAGGGATATTTGTGTTTTAAAGACATGTTGAAAATGTCATTTGAATAAATAATTTTATTTTTGTTTCCGGTTGTCATTTTCATTCTAGCAGTTGTCATGATGCACAGTGCTTCGTCCCATGGACAAAAATCGAAAAAAAAGTTAAAATTTACTAATATCTGAATATGTAATTTTATTCTTATAGCAATGTTCAACCATCCTGTATATTATTTTTCATAAACAGCGTTTTTTGTTAGAAAATATTTTCACTAAAAATAAATTTTGCGATCATTATTAACATTCATAGTAGTTCTGTATATGGAGTTAAACGGTACGTACTTAATTGAAAGCCACTATAGATATTGTTAAACAATGTATGTACTTTAAATTTATTTCTAAAGAAGTTCGTGATTGTTTAGTTTTTATTTATTTTTTAAGATGATTCTTAAATGGGTATAAAAATTTGACGTTTTCAAACTTCAAAAAAGAATTTAAATAAAACATATCAAAACATATCGTATTTATTGAATATTTTTGTTGTCATATTCATACACTTTTAATTTTTGTATAGTTCACCTGCGTCTGCTTGCGACGAACTTTATTTTTTTTATTACTTTTCAGATGGAGTAAAATTGATAAGCAATGCCGATCTGGTTAATACTTGGCTTGATCATAAGGACAAGAACTCACAATTATTTGTATTTCAAAAAATGTGTTCTTTATTAGATATTGATGAACCTTCCAGTCAAATGAGACACCACTTGTGCCTGAAAAAGCCCACTATGTAGGGGCGAAACGTCGCATAAAAAAAATTTCCATCTTTCAATTTATTATAAAACCTCATACCTCATAGGAAAAAATAATATATGGATATGATCTATTAAAGAGGTAACTATTAACATCCGAACCCCTCATTCCAACAAAAAGAACACTAACAACGCGAAAAAGTAACATATTAGAAAATGATGTACATAAATATCTTATATGTCAGGATATTTCATCTACCTGTGATTTAGATACTATAAATTTGGAAGATTCTGTCAGCAGTGATTCTTCTGAATCTGACTAGTTACGATCTATGCATTTTGTTGTCCTAAAGTAAATTTATAGTATGTTAAGTTTTTTTTTAATTAAATATAGCATTAATGTTTCTTTTTCATTAAAGACAAACATTTTTATCTTATATTAGGCTTATATTGTAGGAATCATGTTCTAATGTTATTTCAATTCCTTTTTATCACAAGGATTTATTTAATACTTACACCGTTTTTAAACTATAAATTATTATTTCCTTAGATTGAACACAGCTCCAACATTTCTATTATTTATAAGATTTTTTTTCATAAACGTGGGACTAAGAAAATCATCATTTAGTACAATGAGAGTACTCATCATGTGTGTCAAATAAACCTAGGTTAATACCTATGTTGTATAATTTTATAAGTATATTTTTTATGGCGTTTCTTATGGCGTAAGAGACGAACCCAAACCATTGCTGTATATTTATCATTAAAAAACAATAAAAATATAATACATAGAACAATTTGAACATGTACTGTGAAATATTTAAGAATTGAAAACAGCAAGGAGCACGTTAAAATGTAGTGCAATAAATGAAAATTAACTATGAAAAAAATCTAAAAACTATCTAGAATGTCAGTTATGGATTTCGATTCTCAATACTTTTCCACCAACATTATCAGTTTACAGTCAAAACATTGAACTTGGTACTACAAATTAAAAAAAAATGAAATTAGATTGTAAAAACTACTTAATGCTTTTTTACCCAACCTAATAATGATTGTGTATATTTGATATCAATTAAACTTTTAGTTATGTAATCGAGGGCGCGATTTTTAAATTCATTGTTGTCAACCATGGATATATTCGGCGCCGGGCTGACTAACTGGAATTCAAATTTTGCACTGGTGATTCAGGTAGTAGCTCTGCTGTAAAAAATGTCAAATTGACACATTTATTTATTTCCTGTCCTTGTCATTCGTTTGACACTTCAGTTTTGTATTACGAGTTTTTGGTTTAAATAAATAGTATGATACTTTAAGCTTAAAAATGTTTACTAGCAGACCTTTCAGTCAAACATTGTTCTTTTTAGAACATCTTTTACTGCGAAGCGGTACAAGATAGCTTAATAGCCGTAAAAAAACCTATCGCAACTTTATTAGAATAGTTTAAACGGGAAAGGGGTAGTAATGGCCTTTTATTTCTCTTAAGTTCTGTTAAGAAGATGAGTTTTGTTGTAAATAATAACTGTTTATATATTTATAATTAATAATATATGTTTGCTTTCTAAAATATTTTGATTAAAAGAAAATATATAAAAGTGGGCAACGCTGTGCAGGTCAAGCTTAATTACGTGACTAAAAGTTTGGTTTGGTTTGGTTAGGTTGAATATTTGGCATGAACTGTATACCTTGTACAAAAATTGGTTATTGGCATATGCTTGCCATGTCGTGTGGACGGTTTCCTTATACAATTATTTGTCACTCATCGAGGCGCCTGACCACTGTCACTCATCGAGGCGCCGATGTTAACCGAAAAAAATGTTGTTTACAAACATAGTATACTTGCCAAATAGGCAAATATTGACGTACTTGCTAAGTACACGAGTCGTCAGAATGCGCCTTTATGTTCATACCTTTTTAGTTTCTTCCATCATAACCAATGTCTATATTATTATAGCCCTTTGATTATAACCATAACAAGAAATAAATGACATAAGTAATATAATATGTCATTTATAATTACTAATACAACATTTATACTTACTAATATTACAAACGCAAAAGTTTGTATGTATAGATAGATGTATGAATCTTTGTTACTCTTTCACACAAAAACTACTGAATTTTAATGAAACTTTACAATAATAGAGCTTATACATCAGAATAAGACATAGGTTATAAATTGCGGGTAGTGCGGTAGTTCGTAGTATGATAGTTGGGTAGTTTGGTACTTCGGTACTTTGGTTCTTATGTAGTTCGTAGTTTGGTAGTTCGGTACTTCGGTAGTTAACGTATACCTTAGCTACAGCAACGCGTAGACGGGTCTGCTAATGTAATATAATAGTATATAATAATAAATGATAAGAGATGACATATTATAACCTAAAAACTCAAAATTCGCAGCGAATGTTCAGAAAAATTAGATCAGTTTCAATATTTCCGCTCCCAGATTTTAAATTAGAAGAAATCGCAAAATATTAAAATAACTTTATGTCAATTTTGCCGCCTCTGTATTTTTTTGAAATCGTCAAATAACAATATTCGCAATTCGCAATTCGCGTGTATATGAACTGTTACGCGAGGCACGATCATGAAAAAGTGCATACTACATTTGCAACATGACAGCATAAAAGAGAGAAACCGTTATGCTTAGTTGTCTATAAATATATGACACCTTTGAAATTAGAACGTGTTACGAATTCAGTTCAAAAACCGACGTTTCGCACACTTTTATAAGAAATTCCTTTAGGAAAGTTGAAGAACAAAATAAGGAATATGTTAAACATATATGGAACATATCTCACCTTTGTACAAAGGAGAGTATTAGAGCCCGGTATCTCAGTACGTAAACCCATAACCATACATTATTTAGTCTATTAAATTTTATTTAGTTTAAAGTGAAGAATAATTCCCCCTATGTAGAATAATTTACTGTATCACTAATATCAACAATTATTATACAATACTTACTCTTTATAATGCCTATTAATTTGAATGAAAATCCAAACGCTGCATTAGTTGATTGTGACATACCTGAAAGCAATAAAATAATCAATATAGCAAACGCAAATTGAATTTAATATATTTTAATACAAATTTATAACAAATTTGTATCAAACATTGTTTGGTTTGGTTCCCTATTTATAGATGCAAATTTTAAACTAATTTAATATATCTGATTTAGTTTAGTTTCAATAATAATTCACTATAGTTGATATAAATTCTGCATTTAATTTTTATTTGATTTACAATTTATTAAACAAATAATATGTATATAATAATGTTCGTTAAACAATGATTCAATTTTAATTTCTAGTGACAATTAGATCCCAAAGAGCAAAGTTTTGTCACATTTAGGGAACATTAGGGAACAGTTACGTATCAGCGTTTTATTGCTTCCTATTAGGCACAAGAAGGGCCTGGTAACGTAACAACGACGTCACCTACAACACAATTCCCTTAAAGGAATATATACCGTGCTGGCAACTGTTACTTTTGGGTCGGCATTTACATGTGTGGAAGTAAATCGCATAGAGATCTTATTAAGTCGGAGTGCGAGAAATGCCACGGCGTGCTGTTGCGGCGTTGCCGGTAGGCCTTTCCCCTATCAAGTAAAGTAAAATCACGATTGCAAACCGCTTATTTTTAAAAGACTTTTTTTCAAGAGATAACTAGATAAAATCATTAGGATATCGTTAGAGTGTCATTTTTTTTATAACGAGAAAACGTCAGTATTCGCGATAATTTTAAAACTCAACTTTTTAACACATAACAGGCCATAACTCAAGAACCTCTTTAGATATTGAAACTTTTTTTATTTTCAAGATCGGATATTTTACAATATGTCTACATAAGAAAAATTCCATAAGGTTGTTTTTTCCATTCAAAAATTGTAAACAATCCATCCATTTACTTTTAGAGCATAACAATTTTCAGCAATCGTGTAATTTTTTTAATGATAGAGATTTTCACATACTGTCTACAATGAAAATTCAGCAGAAGTATTAACAAAGTCCTTGAAAAAACTACAATCTATTATTTCTAATAGATTTCGAGATATCGATTTTTGAATTTTAAGTTCTAATAGCGCGACCACTATCGAACACCAACTCAATTCCACTTATTTTTACCAAAGATGCAAGTGTTTCTAGCTTGCACTTAAAAAAATTCAAGCTATAGGGAAAATTACAACGACTCGTTAATAAATAAATAAATTAAGTATCACGAGACGTAATTAAATCGTCAAGCTGAACGCATGACGTACACCTTTCCCTAAAACTTTAACTACTAACAGAGGTATTGACTGAGTCGACCGGTCAACTGCGACAAATCTACTATATCCCCTTCCACGTCTCTTAGCGATGTGCACAGTTTCTCGGTTTATTTCATACGTTTGGCAACGTGTTTACTGTCCTCTCTTTGTTCAGTACATTATAAACGCATTTTACTCTTCTTACATACGGAAATCTCGACCCAAGACTAACACCTTTACCAGCCCTTAGTATGTAAATGCTCACTGGGATATGTTCTATCAAATATGTTATATCAGCATGTTCCACTGCAACATTTTTAGATCGATTGTGGTTCTCTTCTGATACATCTCTTTGCAAACAGCCTATCACTGCCTAAAAGGGACCCTACACGCAATGATTTCCTCTTCAAAAAGTCTAATACAATTCGCATAAAATCATCTGGGGAGATAATATTTGACTATTTCAAAATTTACATGGGATTTCCTGTCCCGTGTTCTGATGCACCACACGGTATATGCCATCATTTTTTTTATTCGGACGAATATAGTCAGCATAAAAAAAAGAAAAGAAAATAGGCCTTTTTAAATTATGTCTCTCCTGCCTCGTAATTTATTTAAACTGTCAATTTAAGAGCGTTATCAGTGAATGGGGCGCCGACCGCTAATCTGGGCAATAAAATAAAAAAAGGCGAAGCCGCACCGAATCTCTCACGGAAACGTAGACAATTCCTCTAAATTATTTTCGGCGACCTTTAACGTTTTCACTGCGTAAAACTGGCATTTGTCACGGGGTACCCCAAGTCGACATTAACGTGAAAAAATAAAGCGACAAAAATATATAAAAGGACTACTTTATTAAAGCATATATCGCTAATTCGAAAAAAAATGGTGTCAAGTTCACTCATTGTCAAGTTACAATCGGAGACATTCACAATATAATTTTATGTATAAATCAAAAGTCAACTCTTCCGGTGGCAAGATGGGCCGGTGGATCGGTCCCGATCAGAGCTCAAAAAGATTTGATTAGCAAAAATTAAATGAATTTGCTAAACATAATTTCTCTTTATCGAGTTTCAAATAAGTCCAATCGAGTTATTAAAGTTTGGAAATTTAAAAAATATATTTAGTTTTAATAAAATTTGAGCCACCATTTTTCGGTATTTGTATCTCTTTTACAGTACGTCTGTCCGTTCTGTAGCTACGGGATATCCGTGAGAAGGGAAACTATATTATCTCGATGTTTTTCGTAAAAAATTAGACGATGCGTCCCATCAATAAAATTTCGACAAATTTGCAAGTAGCCAATAAAATGAGTGGGCGGAGCGATTTGCGGTGATGTACCCGTCAAGTCGACGTATAAAATATATTGCTGTTTATTTAAATGTTTTTTGTCCGCATTCATTTCATAGACACAGATCCAGCAGACGTACTGTAGTGCCGTAATATAAGAGATTAAAAAACTATACCGTGGGGAAAATTTGCGGTGAACAGGCAGTTCTAAAAAGTTTTCTAAAATATACAGGAAAATTTAAAAGAAACTGCTCAATTTTTAACATCTTTTTTAACAAAAAAAACTCATAGACGTGTTCCTGGGGTCGAAATATACCACCCCTGAAAATATTTGCACTTATTTAATAATCACCCTGTATAGTTTTACCCACTATTCTTTTATTAATAACTAATAAATATGACTGACTGGCAGCAAAAAAAAAGAATGAATAGCATTAGGTAAATTTAAATAGTCTCGATCTAAATGTATACTAAGAATACGGTAGCGTAGATTGACAACTGGGAGCCTCGGTGCAATATTTTTCGAGCTCCCCTTTGTAAAAAGGTAGACGAATTTGACGCCAACTGTTCTTGGCTTGAATTGGGGACGGACTAAAAGCCAAATCTGATGAGAACTAAAAGCTAAGTCCAAATTGTTGTTTAAAATGTGGCTAAAATGAATTTGCTAAAAAATACTGAGACAGCAGAAAAGAGTTAAATAAGGTTTAAACTAGATTAGATAATAAAATATGTCTCGAAAATCCAAATATTCTTATTATGGACTGTAACATAGCATTACATCAGAACACATTTATATCCACTGCCTAGGTATTGCCTAGGTTTTTTTCGTTTGAGTCATGGCATTATGATACAAGATGCCAAATGTAGAAAAGTACAGAGGAAAAGTTTCGTGATAAGAACTATATAATAACCTAAAAAATGCTGCAGTTTTAATGGCGACCGCGGTTCATTCAGTTAAAAACACGTGTACACGAGTAGGTTGCTGCTGTAGCAGAAAAGAGAGAATTTCTTTCTACAATGTATAAGAAAGTATATACCCGAAAAGCTAAAAGTAATGTATTTCGCAGAAGATTGGGTCAGCTGAACTGAATGAATCAGGAAGTCTTAAAATTTCTCAAAATCGTGACTCAAAATCGTAGCCTATTCAAATTACCGTTATCGATAATGGAAATAAAGCAATAGAACCCTGTAAAACTGAGCCATTTTGTAGTAAAAATTCAGATGTCCGACCCAATTTCAAATCAAAATTACGAAAATTTTGATAAAGAATTATTTTTTTTTAAACCGGAAGCAAAAGAGATTTTTCGCACGGGCGAAAAACACCATTACTTATATTATATTAATAAATAAAATATGTTTCTTCATTATGGTCATTTTGTTTTTGTGGATTTGGGCCGGTTGCCTGTTTTTCCCGGGCCAGTTTCCACTTCCCCATCCACCCCTGGTTAGCGTCATCAGTGTTTTGCGTCCAGTGCAAAAGTAAAATGTTAGTTTTAATCATCTGCTGATTATGCTAACATGGTTAGCGAAACGCGCATCCAGTGCAGAAGTAAAGTGTTTTAGTGTATTGTGATGAATTTGTATTTTATTTTGCTGTAATAACACCAAAGGTTCCAACCAACCGAATGTTAGATAATGCCTTCATAACTTGGTGGCGGGTTTAGTATAAAAAGACTTGGTATTTCGCCACTAAAATACAAGGGTAACAATCTGGATAAGTCTTAGATACTCTTCATTCTAGTGAGATAATGTTTTCTTCCAGAGTTTTCTTTCGATAAGCCTCATTTACTTGATAATGTACATTATTCACGACCTCTTGAATTTTCTATAACGTTTTTCAGTGTCGTATTCGTATTTCTCCAGCCGATACATCACCAAGCCGATAGCCATCTCAGAACTCGAATTTAATAGTACCACTGAAATCAATTGAGCGTCCGGATTGCACAACGACCTTAGTGCGTGGCCGCGGGCAGCCCAGTAGGCAAGCAAGACAGCGACGCGCCGATTTAACAAAATAAATAATTTTAAACCTGCCGTCATTTCGTTAATAATTATCGTAGCGTGTTGATTTTTGCATATAAATACTCATGAGTCTTTAGCGCTTCCGACAAGCCTAAATAGAGAGATAAAAATCATAGCCACAATAGACTGTAATTTTACCTCGTCACGAGATTTTTTGAAAATATTGCACTTCCATTTATCCGGATTTCTATTAACTTTTGACCTTTCTTTTCGGTCGCATTTCCCTATATTTAATAATAAATAATTTAAAAAAACGCACAAATACTACTGTTAGTAAACAAACTGTGGCAAAAATTTTCTATACTCCGTGTAAACAAAAGACTATCGCAAATACTGTCTTTCGATTGACGTACATAGCCATTATTAACGCAGCGCCGGTAGCTCTCGCAAAAAAGCCGCATAATTCAAGTTTTTTTTAAGCTAAAACAATGCAATATTTTGAAAAAAGAACTACATTATAAGCAGGAGATATCGGCAATGATAATGTTCTTGTCATTTGATCAAAGTTCAGAATTTATTTTCTGTAAAAATAGCGCTAAAACTAAAACCAAAGCTGAACGTGCGCTAAAAACGTCGAGCGTTGTACTGACCATTATTTTATTTATACTCGTTATTACTGCTAGCATAAACCGATAGACCTAAATTTTGAATATGTTGTAACTAAATGTATAACTAATTAAATGATAGTATTCATATCTGTCAGTTTTAAAATTTATAACAGAGATTTTTATCTCAAAGTTATAATATGCTCGGGCAATGTAAACAAATCGAAAATATAAAAAATAATCCAGTTATTTAGGCTTGTCGGAAGCGCTAAAGACTCATGAGTATTTCTATGCAAAAATCAACACGATACGATAATTATTAACTAAATGACGGCAGGTTTAAAATTATTTATTGTGTTAAATCGGCGCGTCGCTGTCTTGCTTGCCTACTGGGCTGCCCGCGGTCACGCGCTAGTGTCGCTGTGCAATCCGGACGCTCAATTATTTTGTGTACAGTGTTGGATTTGGACACCTTTTCTATAGAAAATAAACGAAAACTAATATCGGAATGTGGAGCTCAATTTTTTATCAAAAACATAATGGTAAAAACTGCACATCAATATCTGTTACCGTTTCGGAGTTACGGAGTGTTTTCTAAAATATGCATTTTTTACAAATCGCTTTAACTTCTTTGCTACGGAAAATTTTGTATTTTTATAAAAACATTTCCAAAGCACTTTTTTACGTAGAATTTAATGATTTAATTATATTTTTTTAATTAATAATTTACGACTTATCAAAAGAAAAATTGATTATTTATATGGGACACTCTGTATATTTTTAATTCACTAAAAATTCCTCTTCGAGATATAGAGTTTTTAAAAACTCGCCTACTTCGATAAAGTATGCTTAAAACGGCGCCAGTCTTAATACAGAAAACAAATGCTAATAATATTTACAATGAAAGATTAATAAATAGCAAACCAAGACATGAGATTTTGCTACAGGAGGTGTTTGAAATGTCGATCGTCTCTTATGCACAGACGGGCCCGTTTATGAAACATTTCTCGCAGAATTCACTAACTCAGTGGGAGTAAAAGACATCCTCGCATAACCGCTAAATGCTTCTAATTCTTGTCTAGAGAATAAGGGCAATTTAAAAATAAGATTCTTTAATCTTCCTCAAAGATAAAAATCTCTAGGCGCTAAAAGTCCGGCGGCCTCGACGGCTTACGACTGGGACCTTGGTTAGCTTTTCAATTGGCTGCTGATAATTTCAGCATTGTGGGGCGGTGCCTCGTCTTGGTAGAAAAATGTCTTTGGAAGTTCCATTAAGATCAGATCATCAATAAGGGATCCAAAGCCTACTAGTTAAAGGTGGAAAACTTTTTAAAATTCTGTATTTCGAAGGGGACTCGAACAAAATGTCAAGTGTGCTATATTTTTGGAAAGGTAATTTTATGTTATACACAATTAAAAATGTACAGGGTATCCCAAATATATAATGAATTTTTCTGTTGATAACTTTAAAAATTATACCTAAACCATTAAATTCCATGTAAAAAAATGATTTGAAAATGTTGTTTTTTTTTCATTAAAATGCAAAATATTTCAGAGGAAAAAAGTTACAGCGATTTGTTAAAAATGCACATTTTAGAAAACACCCCGTAACTCCGAGACGGTGACAGATATCGATGTGCGGTTTTTACCATCATGTTTTTGATAAAAATAAATATATAAATATATAAATAAATAATAATGATAAAAATAAAGATAAAAATTGAGCATTCCGATATTAGTTTTCGTCTATCTCCTATAGAAAAGGGTTTTTCCCTTTAAAAGTGTCCAATTTGGCCCATCCTGTACAGAGTGTCTGGAGCTCAATTTTCATCAAAAACATGATGGTGAAAACCGCCCATCAATATCTGTTACCGTTTCGGAGTTACGGGGTGTTTTTCAAAAATGTACATTTTTTACAAATCGCTGTAACTTTTTTGCTATGGAAAATTTTGTATTTCTATGAAAACATTTCCAAAGCACCTTTTTACGTAGAATTTAATAGTTTAAGTATAATTTTTTTAAAATTAATAATTTAAGAGTTATCAACAGAAAAATTTATTTTTTATTTGGGACATTCTGTATATTTTTAATTAACTGAAAAGAATTTAAATTTAAAAAATTCCAAAAATATAGCACACTTGATATTTTGTTATAAAGTTCGCCACTTTTAACTAGTAGGCTTTGGACCCCTTATTGATGATATGCCCTTAATGGAACTCGAAAACATATTTTTTCAGCAATACGACGCACCGCATCGGAACGCTGAAATTATCAGCAAATTTTTGCAGCCAGTTCAAGAATAATTGAATAGCTAACCAAGATCCCAGCCGTTGGCCGTCGAGGCTGCCTGACTTAGTAGCCATGGATCTAATCCTATGAATATATTTACGGAAGAATAAAGGTTCCTTATTCTCCCGTATAATCTAGACAAGAATTAGATACTAAGCAGTTATGAGAGGGTATCTTTCACCCCCACTGAGTTAATGAATTCCGCGAGAAATGTTCAAAAACTGCCCCGTCTGTCCATAACAGTGTTCGGTTGATATGTTGAACACCTCTAGCAAAATCTCATGTCTTGGTTTGCTATTTATTTTTATTGTTATTAAATATAGTTTAAATGTGTTGATGTTAGTTAAATATATTTTTTAAATTGTTTTAAAATTCTGCATCTCTCATAGCAAATATTATTTTCGTTTTAATTGATGCTCACAGCTAGATTTTTTTGCATTACAGCCGGTGCCGTTCAAAGCCTACTTATTTAAAGCGGGCGAATTTTTATATACTCTATATCTCCAAGAGGAATCGAGCAAAATATCAAGTGTGTTATATTTTTGGAAAGGTAATTTTAAATTGTTTTCATTAGTATCTCAATATACAGGGTGTCCCATATAAAAAATCAAATTTTCTGTTGTTAATTCTTAAATTATTAATTTTAAAAAAAATTATCCTTCCATGTGTGTGTGTTTCCATTTAAAAGCGTCGAATTTGACCCACCCTGTACATTCAATTGATTTTAATGAACTTCTAAAAAACTAAAATGCAATTTCTTCAGATATTTTGATGTTAACACCGGCAACAACAAAGAACCAAATCATAAGTTAGACAGTAGCACTTATCCACATTATATTTAGCGTTATTTCGAAACTAGCGAATGAGCTCTTAAATGCAAAACGCCCGTTTCTACTTCGCAATGTTTTATTCGAACACGTAGCGGAATTAAAACGAATGGTCGTTAAAAAGTCCCGAGCGGTCTCGACTTGTTCAGCTTGTAAATTATTTTGTTTGTCACTCTATTTTGAATCGGCGTGATTTGGCACACAATGGGCGACAATTTTTTCCAGAGTTTTTGTCGTTAATTTGACGATAAAATGATGCGCATCGATTATTCCGACGGATTTTTTTCCATTTTTTAAAAGTAATTGTGTACTCGAAAACAGGCTGCTGGTAAAACAACGTTTTGTATTAATACCAAAATTTATTTTTTTTAAATTTGAAATTTTACTTAAAGTAGTCATGGATCATCATGATAAAAAAAAATATTAGAATTTGAATATTTAATAGCGGGTTATCAATTTTAGGCCAGTAAGCGGTGTTTTAGGGTCCGAATTCTGAGCACCTACATCGATTGACGTGAAATTTTAACAGTGAATAGAAACAAAAGTTACATAGTATACTCTGTTTTTTTTCTCAGGTAAGATTTCGACAGACGATGACAGAAAAAAAGCAGATGACATCCCATACCAATCTATTTATTTTACTAAAAAAATTTCTAATAATTTTTAAGTTAACTATGGATGGGTTTAAATATAAATTCGTCATGCGTCGTCACTTGTTGTTTTTAACCAGTTTTATTGGTTTATTTCAAAAATGACAGATCGTATTTCAATTTTATTGGTTTGACGAAACGATGAACGACAAACGGACGCCGATGCGTATGAACTCGCCTTTAGATTTTTGACGTTTGTCAAAGTCTTGCCAAATTATAGGTTATAATTTTGTGACAACTTTTGTCAAATACCCTGCGTTTTGGACGATGATGCATTTTGATTCGTGTTATTACGTGTGTTTTGTGTCTTTTGAAGTCAAGTGGAGGAAAAATCGAGTGAAAATTAACTGTAGAACCCAGAGCACAGTTTATGGTTAATACTCGCTGCCCAGGCAGAAAGTCTTATATACCAATAAAGTTACCATCAATAAAGTTCGTATACCATCTCGTCGTAGATAAGTGCATTACGAATATGGTAGAAGGACCATACTAAACCCATACTAAAAACTGGAGTAGCTGTATCGACATCACACGATAGGTAAAATAATGGATTTTAGTACTGCAGAAAAATAATGTCAAAAGGTACTGGTTTAAAAAAATTAAGATTAAAGTTAATTAATCAACCTGTGAGGTATAAAATTTGGTAAGTGTTATTATTAATAAAATAGTTTGTTTTATTTATGTTGTTTTATTTATTCCTGCGGAATATTACAAATTTGTATTTGTACATAAATTATATTGATAAATACAATCATAAATGCGGGAAGTTACATAAAGCTTGAAAATAAGAAATAGTTCTCTTTTATATTTTTTGGTATGTGGTGTCTTGTTTTTGTTTGTTTTGTATTAACACATACCGTTTTTTATTAAATAAAATAACTCGATTACATTTTTTCAGTTTTATACAGTTTTTTTCGCAATATTTTAAAGTTACTTGTCAGACAAATTTTAAATACATATATTAATTTCCTACTATGCGTTCCAGTTGTGCCAACTTATTTCTTTGTAAAATAAAATAAACTACTTTGAAATTAAAATGACAGACACATCTATCACTGTCAAGGATCTTCTCGTTGGACAGACTATAGCGATGTGTGATTTTACCCTGGGGTGAGTGCTACCCCTTCACGGGGGTGAAAAATAAATCACCCATTTTAATTGCAAAAAAACAATAAAGGGATGAATTCTAAGCAAAAAATGTTCTATAACATTTTTTCGGAAAATTAATATTTTCCTAGTTATTCAGGATTGAAAATGTTGTTTTTTCATCTAAAAACTGCATATTTTTCTGGCATTTTTTATAAACAACTCGAAAACCTTGCGTTTTATCACAAAACTCATATAAAGCTTTTGGAATAAATAAACGATTCATTTTTAGTTGATTATCGGAGGTGTAATAATAGCCGAGTTATCACTCTGTAAAGGTGATTTTTTATTTTTCCAAAAATTAATTGCACCATTTTACTGTAAAATAATTGGCGAAAGAACACATTTCTCGAAGAAAATAAATATGGCCGTTTTTAAAATACTTGAAAAGAGCTTTAAATGCTGGTTTAAAAGGTCTTTTCAAGTTCGTACCTCAAAAACTCGCGGAATTATAATAAAAATAAAATGGACACCTCTTTTTTTCGTTGACCACCTCATCTTTTCGAGCACTTTTAAAACGGTCATATTAATTTTTTTCAAAAAATGTGTTCTTTAGCCATTATTTTACGGTAATGTGTTTCAATTTAGTTTTCAAAAGATCAAAAATCACCTTTACAGAATGATAACTCGGCTATTATTACACCTACGGTAATCAACAAAAAATAAATCATTTAGTTATTCCAAAAGCTTCATATTTGGTTTATATGAGTTTTGCGATAGAACGCCAGGTTTTCAGGTTATATATAAAAAATGGAAAAATATGCAGTTTTTGGATGAAATTTTCAATCCTGCATAATTCGGGAAATATTAATTTTCTGAAAAAAATGGAACATTTTTTGCTTAGAATTTATCCCTTTATTGATTTTTGCAATTAAAATTTTATGTTTTTCAACCCCGAGAAGGGGTGGCACTCGCCCCCAGTGTGTGAGAGCACGCATCGCTACTATGTAACTTTTGTTTGTTTTTTTATATTTTTTCTTACATTTTTTTTTCTTTTTTCATCTCTATTCACTGTTAAAATGTCACGTCAATCGGTGTGAGTGTCAAGAATTCGGAGGTAATACTCTGTTTGTATCGCTTACCGGTCTATCTTGAGTTTCACTGAAGCAGGCTAACGGATTTAGTGTTACTTCATTGTGACAACAGCGTTACATTTTGCTAGTTGAATAATTCGTTGGTTTCGACATTTTTTGTTGAACGAACGAACCGACACCGTTGATTGAAGAAAAAAGATGAGCAAACTTTTGGGCGATTTTGTGGCACAAAACCTGTCCGAGATGTAGCTAGCGATACCGTCGTCGCTAGTCAACCTGTCCGAGATTTAGTTTAGCTCTGCGGCGCCGCTGTGCGCTGCTAGTCGTTTACGTAACGTATTCCAGCTTTCAGTCGACAGAGTGAGTGGTTGCCAGAGGCAGTGTTGCCAGAAAGATTTTGGGTATAGTACGTTAATAATACAGATTTTCTATCATTAAACAATTTAATATAATATTTATTATATGACAACGCGCCACGGTGCGGCGGCGTCCGAGTTAGCTTGGAAATAAAGATCGCTGTTATTTCATATGTAAAATAGTATGGTTAATGTCAATAGTCGTCATTTCCAAGCGAACTAAACGACTTTTTTCGATCATACAAGATATTCAGTGCCTAGGTATAAAAGAATTTTTATTTTTGTTGTTTATTCTATGTTTAAAATGTATAAATTTTCAGTACATAAAAGCGAATTTTTCATCCAAAGATATTTTCGTCAAAGGTATTACAGATATTACACGTTTTAATATGGCAACAATGTAGCTTTCAGTTCCACACCGTCTTCGATATGCCTTCGCTAGCCGAATTAGAGAAAATGCGTGTTTTATGCGTTGGCCTCAGAACGAGTAGAGGCTCCACCATAGAATAACTAACTGAAAGAAATGAAAACTCCTATGTTAAAGCCTGGAAACACGCGCTCGACGCGATCCAAGCGGGCTACTGGCAGAACTAAAAGTTCGCACCATATTTTTAAATGGACCTTTACTGCCAGTTCATAAGTTTTACTTATATTTGGTATTTCAATCTAGATTATGAACTTATTTGTAACAAAACATTTTACAAAAAATAAAAAATAATGTATTTTGATACAAATAAATTAATAATCTAGGTTGAAATTATCCCTGAAATTAGAATAAAACACGAAAAATTTGTAACTTGATTATTTTATTATAACATTGTTAATAAAATTACATATAACACATTCAACACTATACAAGTATATATAAAAGTTATCAGAATTTATACAATCAGTTATAAGTAATTATAAAAAAGGTTATAAATTATAAATAAATAATTCATTATATAAAAGACATATAGTTACCGTGAATATAATTTGGTATAACTTTAATCTCAACTTTAATGACCTATTCAAATAGAAACATCTTACAATTCACATTATATAATACACAAAGCCAAGGGACAAAATTGTTATTAAATCTATTCTCGATGACTCGAAGCATTTTTTTTTCAAATAAAACAGGACATATAGGGCTTATAAATAATACAAGGGTATAGAAAATATATAAATAAGTAAATACAAATATATTTTCAACCTAATGATTAATGATTATACTCGTTTAAATAAATAAATGATCTTTTTAAAATTACTTGTTTGTCTTTGCAAATTTGTATATTTAATATTTATCTAAAAGCGTACACTTACATAAATTACTGCACAACCTTTAAAATTAAGCTTTTAATATGTTATACAAATTCTTGATTCGATATAAATACACTTAAATAAAACTTTAAAATTAATGATCTTCCAAATTTCTGAGACAGCCATTTTGTTGAAAGAATTTGTTTTGATTATGAGAAATTTCATAAAAATTATCACAGGGATCAATTAATCTTATATATTGAACTACTTGGCTCTTAAATTTCACAATCCTATCGTCCAAAATACTCTAAATTTGCGAAAATCCGTAAAATATTCCCATAAAAACAAATCAGAATTCACTTTCACTTCACAAAAACTGACATACTGGCCAAATATGGAATGACGTTTATTTTTCAATTTATTTTACAAATCTAACTGATCCGGGTCACTTAGAAATTAAATTTTTATTAAATTATTTAATTATAATTGTTTCTGGCGAAAGCAACTTCACACCAACATTTATTCATAGAGTAACAAAGCACATCACTGTTAAATTATCAACATTTTATATAAATATTTATATTTTTCAACTACTCCAATTACTCCACAGAGAATCAAACGAATTGTTAATTAAACTATACTCTGTGGATGACTTGATAAAATCATGATGAAATTAAAGTCTCTAGATGAATATCTAGGGACTTTAGATGAAATTAAAGTCCCTAGATATATAAAGTACCGCAATTGGTTTGTTCAATGTTATTGGCGCCAAAATGGCGGATTTTTGGGGTATTTCTGGAAAAACTGTAGTGGTAGGACTGTTTAAATGTCACATTTGTCTGAATTTGTCATGTCAAATGTTGAGAAGCTGTCAATTTCAGGATAAAAATATTTATCCACATATTTTAAAATAATTACAAAGCCACTAAAATGCTACAAATTTATTAGTTAATAATGTATAGGCGTCGATATCTTTAGTGAAGAAATGTGTATTACGAGAAAAGGCCGCCATTTGATGTGTTTTCTAACATCGTCGATATTCAATACACGTTAGGTAGTGGATTCATTTATTTATGCTCCAGTGAATATTTTTAACAATCTTATTTGTAGTATAACCTACTGGTACATAAAACTTCATTATAGAACAAGACAAGACCACAATAGATCTGAGAAGGTCGCAGTGGGTCAGGCCGAAATCAACCTCTAGAAATCTAATCTAGAACAAGACAAAGACCTTACTTGCAAACTACCATACATATCTTTTAAAAAGGATGCTAAGTGTAAGTGAAATCTCTACGTAATCATTCCCTAAAATGTTTAGTGTAGTTTAGTTTTCAACATTTTGCAGCAAGAAGTTTAGATAAATCTACAATATATTATCATCAGACCAAACGAAGGATAATTATTTAAAAGAATAAGTTATGTTATGATACATATATAGATTTGGATGACATCGCTTCAGGTGGTTTTACCAGTCAGGACTAACAGGGATATTAACCAAAACAATGAAAAAAAGCTCAAATAAATTTGATCCTAATAACAAGAATGTTGTTTATGCATATGCTAACTATATAGTTATTTTCATGGACTTAAATAGATTAGTTTTTATGTATTTATTGATAGTAATTAATATTTTTTGGTTCATATTGTAATTACTAATAAAAAGTAAAGAATATAATGTAAGCATGTAAAGTTATATTTAAAAATTTGGTCTTATACTGTCAGTTATAAATAAAAGTGTGTGATTTAAATTTGATTTTTATACATGGCATAAAATTGTTAAGATTCGTTTGAAGTTTTACATATTGTCGAGGTAAAATTATGCCTACTTAATTTATGTATAACAATAATTACAGTTATTTCAATGTTAAATTTATAGCAGTATAACTTTTTTATAATAATGATACTTAAACATTATGACTATGACACTTGTTGTTTTAAAAATATAACATTAAATTGCAGAGCAAAATATATTTTAATTGAATTATGTGGTATTAACTTGCTTTTATTCAACTAATAATAAATTTGTTGTATAAACATGACTCCATAACATACAAACCTTAATTATACAGCACACATAAAGAGCCCCTATGTGTTTCAAGCTTCTTTCTAAGTTATTTATAAAATAAGTGCACAATTACATACCTAAAATGCTGAAACTACCTGAAGTCATACTAACTGAAACAATCTTTCTATCAATATATTAATATATTTCAAAAATAGCAGGTATGTATCATATCAATTTAATTATTACATTTATTTGTTTCAACCATGGTTCAAAATTTTCTCATATAAAAGCCGGCCTTCAAATTTAAGTTTGTAGCTTATTCATAGTTCCAAAGACTTTCGTTACATCATGCTTATTTGTCAAAACTAACTACAGCATAACTGGTATAATAGGAAAGGTTTACTTATGGTATAGGTAGCCCGTTCTTATCAACAAACAAAGTTTTTCCAATTGTTTGACTGAATTAAGTACTAAAATGCTAAATGTTATTCTAACTTTATTTCTTCTTACCTATTAACTTACTTCTGTTGGCGTACTTTGCGCTAAAAGGTAACATAAATAAATGCTAATACAAATGAAAACACTTGTACGGAAACCATTCGTTTATAACCTCTTAACATATATAGGCCTAAAAATTAAATTTATGAAATTGAATATTAATATACCACCTGATATTACATTAAAATGAAGGTAAACTGTAGATAATAAACGTAATTCTATTACAATTAATAAATATTTTATTTTACGGCCTGCCTGTCAATGTTGGTCGGCCATATTGGCGCCGGACCGACCAGCTGCTTAAAAAGCCGAAACATCGAAATGTTGGCCTCCTTTTTAAATTTGCCGCTAGTTTTGGCGCCAATATGGCGGTAATTGCGGTACTTTATATATCTAGGGACTTTAGATGAAATTTCTACGCAGCGCCATCTATCCCTCTACTGGCAGAAACTCCGCCGTGTTTCCAAAATTCAAATGGCAGTTTCATCCGCCTGGGCTCCACTATACAGCACTTGAGACGTAAGGGGAAATCAAATCAGCCTGGTCACTAATTTGACCATTAGGTTGCGCATTTCCCAATTCTTTCAATTAGCGTTGAAACATAAAATGTTAACAAAATTGCAACCAGTTTTCGGATAATTTATATAGTTATTCTTCGAAATATTCTGGTGTATCAACAGCGTCGAAAAAGCATGGTGGGCCAGTAACGCAGAAAAAATGAGATTGTAGTAAAATTATATTAAAATAATTAGTTTTGATAGCCAATTCTATCAATATATCCTCAAAATTTAGAAAACTGGACGAAAAAGGTACGTTCCCATACTTCAGTTTGTATTCATTGTTCAGTTAAAATAATAATTGACATATGGAAACTTCCGTTTCTAAGTCAGAAAAAATATATTGCAAAATCAAATAATTTAGCTACAAATTGCTTAAAAAATCATCAAAATCGGCCCGCTAGAACAAAAATATATTTTCGCGACCCTGTTTAAGAGTGCAACCCTCTAAAACAGGGTTTTAGAGGCTAGGGACGTTTTAGGTGTCGAAGATCATTAAAACAATCAATATCTATACTAATATATAAAATCCTTAAGTGACTGACATAGTGATTAATCACGATCCTGCTCGAACAACTCAACGTAAGAAGCTCAATTTTGCCATACAGGTTGAATCTAGGGTGTAGAGGTTCGATAAGAAGGGATTTTTCGAAATTCCAGTTCCAAGAGGGTGAAACCACCCCTCAAATATTACAATATTTTTTATTTAAAAAACCAAACCAAACCAAACACGTATATTTTGTTTTGTTTTTTTACATATTTTAAGATTTTTTTTAAAAATGTATACAGGGTGTTTCAAAAAATCTGGTCATTGATTAATCACGATCCTGCTTAAACCGCTTGACGTAAAAAACTGATTTGTGGAAAACAGATTGACTTTAGGGTGTAGAGGTTCGATAAGAAGGAATTTTTCGAAACTCAAATTCTAAGGGGGTGAAACTACCCCTCAAATATTAAAATATTTTTTAAACGTTAAAAGAAATCACGGAAATGTATATTTTTTCACTCAGTAGTTTTATACAGGTACGGACAAAAAGTTATTGCTCTTCAAAACAGTTAAAACACATGTGCAATAGACAATAGCACACTATAAATAGGAGTCATATTGATATAAAATCCAAATTTCTCATGTCAAAAAATCCCAGACACCAATACATCCCAGACACTAATACATCCAAATATTGACGTTACTTCAGAAATTATTCGGAAAAAATCGAAATAAAAATGAAACTTCTACGCCCTGTATCTCCGAAACTAAGCATTTTAAGACATCTATTAATATATAAAATCCTTAAGTGACTGACTCACTAATTAATCACTATCCTGCTCAAACCACTCAACGTAAGAAGCTCAATTTTAGCAGACACGTTGATTCTAGGGTGTAGAGGTTCGATAAGAATGGATTTTTCGAAATTCCAGTTCCAAGGGGGTGAAACCACCCCTCAAATATTACAATATTTTTTATTTAAAAAACGGTCAAAATTCCGAAAAAACGCTTAAACACGCATATTTTATTTTGTTGTTTTACATATTTTGAGATTTTTTATACAGGGTACTTCATAAAATATAACCAATGAGTAATCACGATTCTGCTTAAACTGCTTGACGTTTAAAGCTGATTTTTGGCAAACGGATTGACTTTGAGGTGTAGAGGTTCGATAAGGAGGGGTTTCTCGAATCTTCCAAGAGGGTGAAAACGCCCCTCAAATATTACAATATTTGTTATTTAAAAAACGGTTAGTTTTTCGGGAAAACGCTTGGATAAGCATAATTTATTTAGTTTTTTTACATATTTTGAAATTTTTTAAAAAATCATACAGGGTGTTCCAAAAAGTTGGGTAATTTCTTAATCATGATTCTGCTTAAACTGCTTGACGTAAAAAGCTTATTTTTGGCAAACGAATTTTTCGATAGTCAAATTCCAACGAGATGAAAGTACCCCTCAAATATTACCAAGTTACATAATAATATCGCCATATTGTTTTTTCTCATGCTGACATAAATGTGAGAAAATTTTATCCAGTTTGTATGTTAATGGAAATTCTTGCTTTGCTTTATCATCACCATTACAAATGATTAATTCGACGCGAACGAAGTCGCTGGTACACGCTAGTAATATATATAAACAAAATATAAATTTATTAAAGAATTAAATATATTAATAATTTAGGTAGAAGAAATGTCAAGTAAAACTATAAACTTACTTTACTGTCATTATGTTACTTGGAGAAATCAACTCAACTGAATCGTGTGACTTCTTGATTAATTCCCCTCTAGCTAGCCGAGACTACCTTATGAGTTTTCTTTATATTATTCTACATATTATTGATATTTACAACAATAAGAATTAAACAAAGTTTACCTTCAGATCTTAGTCTGACGTCAACTTGTTCTAGTTTAATTTTCATTGTGCAAATACCAGGTTTATAGAAATATATTTTATTTAATATATTGGGTGATTTATTTTAATGATAAATACTTAAATTATTCTTACTCTTGACAATATTAAACCTTAAAATACATCAACATTTTAAGATGCCCGTTTTGCGTGCAGGCCTATTTATATAATTCAGTAATAATGTATCAGCCAGACTGCTTCAGTGAAACTGATAAGCTGGGAACCAGCCTTCAGCAAACTTGCGTTAATCAGGTAAAAACTATTTGTAATGTATTAACGTAATTCTCTTAACTGATGTTAATACATCTAATTCAATTTTATAAAAAAAATAGAAATATAAATTTACTATATTTTTCTCACCGTATATTTTTGAAAAGAATTATATTACCTTCTTATTTAGGTAGATATTTAAAAAATCGATAAGTAATAAAGAACCTGAATTTATAAGGTATAAAGAAAAGTACAGTAAAGTAAAAGTAAAGCAAATATGAGGTTAAAAATGCACATATCGGCCGGCGACTTAATTTAAGACTAGAGAATACGTTCTTTAACACCTTTTTCAATATTCCATGTAAAAAATAGATCAATTTAAATTAGTACATTTCTTTGTTTCAATTTAACTAGATTATTTTATTCCATTATCGACATTTAATAACATCATTATATGATATATGTAATTATAGATTAATGACATTCTTATGAATAACAATATCATTAATCAGATATTGTTATTCATAATATTTTATACACTCTGTTGTATAATCAGTACATCGTACATCGCCGACCTGGACATAGGAAATCTCATGTAAATTTTAAAAATAATGAATAAGTTTTCCCCATTTTATTTTACAGAGAAGTACTTAATCTTGTGAACTGTTTAGTGTTTAATAAATAAATTGTGTGTTTACTGATCTACAAAATATATTTAATTTCTAAAAGATTATCGTATGTCTACAGTGTAGTTTTAGTAACTTTTCGTACAGAATTTAAAACATGATTTCAAAATAATTTTGGCTAGTAGAAGAAAGTCATAATAGCTGTGTCATATTGTGACATAACTTGTAATTGTTATGTTTGTTTGTTCAAGATCGCATTATTTTAAATTTAGTATTATTGTATCTCTCATAACTCAAGAACGAATTCGTACAAACCATTCAAAATGAACAATTTGCTTCATTTTAAGGAGTTCTTTAAAAAGTTTCAAATATATTTTTCTCTAAATGAAATGGTAAAAAGTTATTCATCATTTTTAAAATTTACATGGAATTTCCAATGCCACGGTCGGCAATGCAAGGTATTTTAAGGCACATATTCTTTCATAATTCAATTTTTTCACAATTTAGTTGATTATGAGACACACCTACTATTACTTAGAAAAAATTGTGTATTTTATAAGTGATTTTTTAAATAACTTTGTTTGAGAATTACACTTACCTTTTTTTAATATGGTTTATAAATTCCAAAAATACAGATAAAATTTGGGTAAATACAAATTGAAAATTATTTATAAATATAAAATATCTCAGTTTAAAATTAAAACAAATGTAATTAAATATTCCTATAAATTTCAGTACTTGTGTAATAATTGCTGCTCATATATTTTAAATAAATAAAGTTTATATGTAATGAGTATAATTTAAATATGTAATCTGATAAATTTCATATTTTTTATTTACATTGTTCAGAAAAGCAATTCTAATTTTAAAATATAATATATCCATGGAGTACATACAATAATTATCCAAAAATATGTAGTAATATAAAAATATCGATTTACACTTGTAATTTTACTAATAGAATTTCAGCAAAATAAAACATTAAATCACCACAATGCACCAAAACACTTTTACTTTTACACAGGGCGCGCGTTTCGCTAACCATGTTAGCAACATCAGCAGGTGATTATAAACTTGACGAAATTCTGAATCTTGAAATAGTTATCTAATCTAGGAACCCACAAAAACTCCTTTCTTGATTTTGCCTCACAAAGCCGGAGTCTCATGCATCCGAAATCCGATGACACGACGATCCGACGGTGCTCCTATTGGTCGAAATATTTTTACACCAATTTTTATCCGATATTTTTAACTAATCATCCGACATCATATAATGTTAAATTTTGTTTAACTTTTGTACGATATCGTGTGTTTTTTAACCTCACTTTTTTGAAAACATTGGTTTTTAAAAACAAGTTTAGTGGGAAGTGGGCAATTTCGGGATATTTGGCGAGGAAGTTATTTTTATAAGTGTTTCTCCAATAATACATGTAATTAATGTTGATACTGTTGATAGGAATGACAGGTCTAAATGTCAAAACTATCAAATTTCGGAACTAATTTTCGGATGTATGTGACAGGCTTTTTTTATTTCACAGGATAACTTCAAATTTCGAATGTCGTACTATCGGATTTCGGATGCATGAGACTCCGGCTTAAGGCGAGGACATTTAGTATTCAAAAATTGAAATGCGTTACCAGGCCCTAGGCACTCAATAGTAATTTTCTAGAACTACAAATTTAGTTGCTTCCGCCGCGCCAGACGCAAAAGACTTTAAAGTACCGGGTGTCTCACTAAGAATAGCTCTCGGCTGTATCGCGGAAACTATTGGCCATAGGGCTTACGGAAAAAAATATTTATAACTAAAGGGGCTATGAGAAATTGCTGGAAATTATTTTCAACTTTGTAAAACGGCCGCTAGGTGGCGCAACTGCTATGGAAAATAAGAAAATAGATTTTTTACAGAATTTTGCCTAAATAATAGCTTCATAATCTTCAGTAAATTTTGGATTTTTTTTGTTAGAACCATTTTCCCCTATCTGCGAAAATAAAGTGGTGGGGGAAGATTAGATCTATCTTTATTTAAATGTTATTAACTCCGGACTGGATGATCAGAATCCAACAAACGAGGGCTTGTTTAAAAGAGCGTTTCTTACTCTATATTATACCGTAAAAATAATAATAATAAGGTTTTGAACGTAGACGCCAGGGGGCGCTTTCTTACAATTTAACAAATATAGCACGTTTTTTCAAAAAAATTAAATACGATAGTATGTGTTATTTATTTGCCTATATTATTTGAAATAGTTGAAGTTGTTGGCATTTTGAAAAAGCAATCAAAAGATAAAAAACGCTGCTAAGACTATCAAAATGTGGATCTAATAATAATTTGACGTTTATACTATTACGTCAAAAGCAACTTTTTTCCAAAGGCTACCACGACTCAATGAATCATCGTTTCTTGTTCACTATTATTAATATCCTAATTATTAGATATTAATACATCTGATATTATGATATTCTGGTATATCGTCGATTTTAAAATAAACTAACTGTTTCTATCTTATTTTTAGGTTAGAATGGGCATAATCAAGTGGGCTACTGATACCGTGTTGTAAAAATAAGGTAATTAAGGGCTTATTTTTTGGTATTTATTATAATTTTGCTAATATCTTCGGATTGAAAGGAGATCTCAAGATGCGGTTTTCGCTGACTTTTTGAGCTTTTACTACTCTTTACTGTCAGCTAAAATTACATATACTATTGCATTTAATTTTTTTGAAAAAACGCGCAATGTTTGTTAAATTGTAAGACAACGCCCCCTAGCGTCTACGTTCAAAACCTTATTATTATTATTTTTACGGTATAATATAGAGTAAGAAACGCTCTTTTAAACAAGCCCTCGTTTCTTGGATTCCGATCATCCAGTCCAGAGTTATTAATATTCAAATAAAAACAGATCTAACCTTCCCCCACCACTTTATTTTGGTAGATAGGAAAAAATGGCTCTAACAAAAAATATTCAAAATTTACTGAAGATTATGAAACTGTTACCTGTAGTACACTTTATCTAGGCAAAATTGTATAAAAACTCCATTTTCTTATTTTTTGTTGTAAAAGCGCCCCCTAGTAGTCGTTCTACAAACTTGCAAATAATTTCCAGCAATTTGCCATAGCCTCTTTAGTTACAAATATTTTTTCCGCAGCCGCTACGGCTAATACTTTCCGAGATACAGCCGAGAGCTATTCTTAGTGGGACACCCTGTTTCTAATTTTTAAAAGATGACACGACAGTCTCTATGTTAACTACCGTCCATGGTCTAGTTTTGGTCTAGTTGACAAAATATTGGTGACCCATCAAGTTATTTTAAATAATTATTAATTCAGATATTTCTGATTTGTCGGAAAGTTCGGTGATTTGTGTTTATAGTTTGTGTTTTTATAAGTTTGGCCATTTTGATATTTACAGTCGATCATTATTTTCTTGTTAGATACTAAACTTTTTTATTAAAAACATTTTGACATTTTAGAAATAATAAATTTATGAACTAAATAAAAAATAGTTTAATTATAAATAAGTAAGTACATAGTTGGTAATATACCGGGCGCCCCTCAAAAGTTGCTCACCCCCATAACTTTCTTATTTTTTCAGATAAAAACGAGATTTGTATGTTAGTATTTGACATAAATTAGAATTTATTCATGTATTATATCCTTTTCGGCCACTTCCTGTTTCACCGGAAATGGCTACAACTTCTGATATTTAAATAACACTGTAGGTATTTTTTTACTTTATTCGATGGAACATGACACTTTGAATAGAATAACATATACTAAGGGCTGGCAAAGGTTAGTCTTGGGTCGCGATTTCCGTATGTAAGAAGAGTACAAGGCGTTTATAATGTACTGAACAAAGAGAGGACAGTAAACACGTTGCCAAACGTATGAAATAAACCGAGAAACTGTGCACATCGCTAAGAGACGTGGAAGGGGATATAGCAGATTTGTCGCAGTTGACCGGTCGACCCAAGCAATACCTCTGTCAGTACTTAAAGTTCTAGGGAAAGGTGTACGTCATGCGTTCAGCTTCACGATTTAATTACGTCTCGTGATACTTAATTTGTTTATTTATTAACGAGTCGTTGTAATTTTCCCTATAGCTTGAATTTTTTTAAGTGCAAGCTAAAAACACTTGCATTTTTGGTAAAAAATAAGTGGAATTGAGTGGGTGTTCGATAGTGGTCGCGCTATTAGAACTCTGGATTCAAAAATCAATATCTCGAAATCTATTAGAAATAATAGATTGTAGTTTTTTCAAGAACGTTGTTAATATTTCTGCTGTATTTTCTTTGTAGACAGTATGTGAAAATCTTTATCAATAAAAAAATTACACGATTGCTGAAAATTGCTATGCTCTAAAAGTAAATAGATGGATTGTTTACAATTTTTAAATGGAAAAAACAACCTTATCGAATTTTTCTTATGTAAACATATTGTAAAATATCCGATCTTGAAAATAAAAAAAAGTTTCAATATCTAAAGTGGTTCTTGAGTTATGGCCTGTTATGTGTTAAAAAGTTGAGTTTTTAAATTATCGCGATTACTGACGTTTTCTCGTTAAAAAAAAATGACACCCTAACGATATCCTTATAATTCCATTTCAGATGCTCAGAAACATGTCTAATGATTTTATCTAGTTATATCTTGAAAAAAGTCTTTTAAAAAGAATAAGTCTTTTAAAAAAGTCTTTTAAAAAAAGTCTTTTTAAAAAATAAGCGGTTTGCGATCGTGATTTTACTTTACTTGATAGGGAAAGGCGTATCGGCAACGCCGCAACAGCACACCGTCGCGCGTCGCCTCGGTCGGTCGCATTTCTCTCACTCCGACTTAATAAGATCCCTATGCGATTTACTTCCACACATGTAAATGCCGACCCAAAAGTAACAGTTGCCAGCACGGTATGTCAACTTTTGACATTTTCGCTTGAAACAAAATTGAATTTTAAATTTCAATCTAGAGTGTCATGGCTGTGATAAAAACATTAAATTTTAATCAAGGAGCCTTTAAAAAATAGATTTGATCGTCTAATGTTTTTAGTGACTTGCCTTGCCGTGACTTGCCTACCAAAATCGTATTTTTACTCATATCTCAATGTTTTCAAATGGAACGAGGGTGGCTCATTAGCATATTTGAAAAAAAGCATTTTTTTACGAATAATTCGGTATCACACACTTGATATTTCGAGTCAAATTGTCGTTATAAATCGCATGTTGTAATTTCAAATAAACCATACTCAAAGATGTCAAAAGTTGACATACGATATGTCATTCTATACAGAGTGTCATTTTCTATCGAATAAAGTAACAAAATACCGAGGGTGCCATTTAAAAATCAAAAGTTGTTGTAATTTCCGGAGAAACAAGAAGTGACCAAAAACAATTGAGTCAATCAATCCTAATTTATGTCATATACTAACATACGAAATCTCGATTTCTTTCTCTGTTCTATTTTATCTTTTTCTATTCTATCTGAGAAAAAAATAAAAAGTTATAGACTTGAGCCACTTTTGAGATGCACCCGGTATAGTATTTTTAGTAACAGTTAATAAATAGTCTATAATATTTTTACTATATTATAATTTATTAGTAAAAACAAAAAATATGCGCTATTTGCTTAATGGTTGCTGTTTAAAATGTATGTTTTCATAATTTTACTTTTGTTTTGACTGTTACGCTTCTAATGATCTAATAAAACATAAAATGGTAGTAAAAAGTCTATATTGATTATAATTTAGGCTTGAATAACGTTACCGTTTTAGTTTGGTTGTAAGTAATGTTAATAAGTAACGGAACGCCAAAATTATGTTATGCCAAAACTCTCCATTAGTTTCTTCCTGATCACCAGGGTGCTCTAAATGACGAATCTATTTGTTTTATATCAGTGTCCCATTTATCTCTAGTACATGACATTAGTATACCTATGCGCATCACCTGTCATTTTTTTATTTATCTATATTTATACGTCTAAATAACTTGAACATATGATAAAAAATGTAATCTCTTTATTTCTTAAATATCTAAAAAAGTTTTTTATTATTCAGTAAGCTGGAAATTTCCATCGTTTTCTATTATTCAAAACAATTTCGGAAGAAAAATGGCCCGTTCTCTGTCACATCAAATGCAAAATAAGGAATGTCGACGCATTCTGCTGGGGAAACGCTTTCCTTTAATGATTTACGGCTACTTTTTAGTCGAATTGAATGAACGAGAAAGGCATTTCAGACGTTTCACTTGGAACTTGGGGGAGTATAAATTTAGTCAATAAAGTCACGGCAACGTAAATTTTTATTTACGAGTTTTCGGAGATCAAATATCACGTTTGGTCGTAAAATAAAATATTGTGTTTAAAAGTCCTAGGAAAATAAGCGTACCAAGAATTATAATGAATTGCACTTTATAGTCTTCAATCTTGACGACTTTAACTATCTGACTTGATATATTATGATTTATATTATGGTTATACCGGGTGAGTCTTAAATAAGTGCAAATATTTTTAGGGGTAGTATATTTCGACCCCAGAAACACGATTATGAGGTTTTTTTGCCAAAATTTTTTTGGTAATTTTTTTAGTTTTTCGCGAGGTTTTTAGTTAAAAAATATAATTTGTTGATAATATGGCAACATAGGTAGTAGATTAAATTTACAAGAAAGAATATCCAGAAAAGATCCAGTGGTTCTCAAAATTTTAGCGAAAAATCATTTTTATTTTGGAAAGTAAAATATCTTGGTTGTTTTAGATTTATTTGAAAAACGGTAAAGAGAAAATATGTATTTTTTATCGAGATCTACCAGCCCTGAAAATATTTGCACTTATATAAAACTCACCCTGTATATATTTCAAAAAGGCATTTTCAATTTTCCGTTAACTATTTCAGTATTCTTTAATTAATTTTTAAATAATTAAAAAGTAGTAAGTGAGGAAAATGACTTGTTGTCCAAATTAATATCTTCAGCACAAGGATATATAGAAGAAGGATATTCAACTCCCTATAGCGGGCTATGTTGGAAAATATGCCGTATTTTGTCGAGGAAGACGATTTCGTCACGACCAATGAGCGTCGAGTATTTGAAATTGAAAACATATAAATTGACGGTAACCTATGTTTTTTGACTCATTTCACTGACAGATGTGATGAGATTATTATGTGTAATTTATAGATCCAAACGTTTTTGAAAAATAATGTATTTTTATAGTTATTTCCTAGAGTTTGGTTTGGCCTTCTATATTCTGGTATTTGTCTACTAATAAATAATATCTTATTTTGTATTTCGATGTATGGAAATCCGCAAGTTTTGTATCTGAAGCCGCAAAGAAATTTCGCTCTATAATTGAGAAAAATGTTATTATATCTTTTTAGACGTGTAGAATTACAAAATTTCTTATTTCAGATGTTCTAAATGTGAGTGCATGTCAAAATATATAAATATATACTTGAAATATTATTTCAAGTTATATGCTGACATTTTGGGAAGTAAACAAATATTGAAGAAAGTGTTGTGCCTTCACAGAATTTAAATTGGCATTAGGAATAGATTTCCTTGATTTAGTAATAATATTGCTCATAGAAATTGATAATGCGAAGAATAACAATACAGGAACATAGAATAACCAGAAAGAAATTCTAACAGTAAGTTAGGTTATGAGATAAATTTTATTTATATAGTTTGTTTGAAAAAAAGGTAAAACAATTATTATTGTCCAGGTCATATTTGATAACTGTTGTTAATTGATAACATATTACAGGGACACAGTAAAAAGACACAACATTTAGACCCTTTGAAAGAGAAATGTTTGCAATGGATATTAATAAATTCTAGCCAATTTGTACGATGTACAATGCAGGCAATATTTCTGCCTCCTAACGCACTATTCGCGTAAAAGAAGATGTGGGTATTGTATTTATAGGTAGTTAATGATACATGGAATATGTTTCTATATTATTGCAATAACGATGTCTTTATGTTGTATTTTTTTAGAACAGATTTATTATTAGTTGGCTAGTGTGTTAGTAGGATAGCCATTGGTAGTTATAAAGTATGAAGTCGTCAGGTATTAATAATAGGAATTGATCAAAGCTTATACATTTATTGTGAATTTAAGTAGTTAGTTTTGGTTGTTTAATAAACGAATTAATGTGCTTATTGTGTATCTAATTAAAAGAACAATGAAAAGTTGAATACCATAGGGGTACGTATGTTATACAAAGTATTTGCATCAACATTTTTTGGTTATATACTTGTACTGATATTTGTTTCTTGAACTAAAGAATTATTCAGTACCTACTACACAATATATAATCTGCAGCTACATAGGTAGGTAGCTATTGGTAATTAAATTTTTATCAAATATAATATCTAACATCAGAAATATTGTTAATTATCAACTATAAACAACTAAGAACTAGAATTATCAACTATAAACACAATATAATATACTGTATCTTAAGCAATATGTAATTATTTAATAATTATTTTTTGGGAAATAAAAACTGGTACTATATTCTTTTTTTGACTATTTAATTTCTAAGTCACAAATAATGGTGGACAAATAGCAAGAAAATTATACAAGTAAAACATAATTTTAACTTATTTCTCTAATGGGATTTTGGTATTGATCTACTTAGTAGGATATGCAGTTATCAATCATATTTTGAATATTTATATTCAATATTGTTCAGGAACAACCCAATTACTCTGGAAAAAAATATATGGTCAAGTTCTTTGAAAAGAAACTTTTAAAATCAGTAATGATAAAAAAAATATATAATTGTTGTATAGCAGAACCAGGGGACACAGAATTAGGGGAATTAATAGATTATTAAAAAACTGCCTTCTCTTAAAAAAAGTAGTATTATATGCACTTAGAAAGACTATAAAGGATATAAGTACGCATAGAAAGAAAGTAAGTATCTATACTACTGATATATATAACTATATATGAATACGATACCTACAGTATACAATATTACTAGTATAAATATAACAGCACAGTCGGCACACTTTTAAAATAAAAAGCAGCATAATATTCAGGTATGTATATAAGTAAAATTTTCTCAAAAATATTAGAATATGAAATAAATTGCAACTAAATTTTAATTAATAAACATAAACAAATAAAATTGTCAGTGTTATTAAAACTTTATGCAAATATATGTTACCTTAATACTTTGTCTTTAATCCTACTCTTCTGACATGACTTTTCAAACTTATCCCCAAATCTCAATTCTTGTTATTAAGAATAATATTTATGAACTTTTGTTTCCATATTAATTTCAATATATTTGAATAAAACTGGAAAAATAATCAATATTGGCACTTGAAATTTTAATTTCTTATGTCCTTAAATTATTTATATTGTGTTATACCTACATAATACTTACATAAATATTCAATTTAAAAATAGATCAGCACTTGAAAGAGTGAATATAAAATAGTATATTATCAATTTCTATGAGCAATATCATTACTAAATCAAGGAAATCTATTCCTAATGCCAATTTAAATTCTGTGAAGGCACAACACTTTCTTCAATATTTGTTTACTTCCAAAGGGCAAAGGGTATAACTTGAAATATTTCAACCAATATTTCAACTATATATTTTAATTTTTGACATTAAGCACTCACATTTAGAACATCTGAAATAAGAAATTTTGTTATTCTACGCGTCTAAAAACATATAACATTTTTCTCACTATAGAGCGAAATTTCTTTGCGGCTTCAGATACAAAACTTGCGGATTTCCATATTAGAAATACAAAATAAGATATTATTTATTAGTAGACAAATACCAGAATATAGAAGGCCAAACCAAACCTCTAGGAAATAACTTTAAAATAAATTATTTATTCAGAAAACGTTTGGATCTATAAATTACAATAACAATCTCATCACATTTGTCTGCATTTGTCAGTGAAATGAGTCAAAAAACATAAGTTACCGTCAATTTATATGTTTTCAATTTCAAATACTCGACGCCCATTGGTCGTGACGAAATCGACTTCCTCGACAAAATACGGCACGTTTTTTTTGGGCCAGTCGAATATCCTTATTCTATATATCCTTGCTTCAGCAAATATCGAACATTCTAATAATTATAATAAAGAATTGGAATTTTGAGAGAATAGAAAAAATGAACATAAAGAAATGATAATTTTACTATACATCTATAGTTCCTAGAATAAAAAACTTAAAAATTATTTTTAAGTGCAAACGGAACACTCTGTATATTATTGCATTTTTGGCTTCCTTTCAGATCACTTTACATAATCCTAAATATCCCTCAATATATGGGGTGTTCCATTTAAAATAACGAATAAAAATTATTTCATATTTTAGAAATGTATTTTTTGGCGTAGAATTTTGAACATCCTGTATGATTTACGATTACCATATTAATAATAAAGTAAGTACAGACCATCTAAAGCAAATACCTAATATAGTTTTGATTTCAGGAGAGTTCTTGCATTTATAACAATTTTAATATACAGGGTTGTTTACCACATGCGACACGGAGTATTGTAGCTAAACGAAGAGATTTTTACAAATTGTAAGTTTGGGGTTCGTTGAATGACTATTAGAGCTACAATTTAAAAATATTTTTACAAGATACAGAGTGTCCCAAATAAATAAAAAATATCAAGTTGTATTTTTTAAATGGAACACCCTGTATATTATTACATTTTAGTTTCTACGATTAAAATAAAAGGTAAATTTGATTAAATACACAGGGTTTATGTATACTTAAACCTTACCGTTTTGAAATATTTTCAATTTTGTGAAATTGCAGTAAAATTTTAAAGCTTCATTCCTCCAAAGATTATCAATGTTTTAATACTAAATATTTAATGAAGTTTATTTATTGATCAGTTATTGTGTTGCAATAATAAAATAATACTACCTTATACAGAGTGTCTGAAATTTATTTTAAATAATTATTAGCTTTAAACGGCAATAACTCCTTTAATTTAAATAGAATGCCCTGTATATTTTGGAGAATCAGATGCACAATTAAATTGTCTATCAAATTGTATTATACCACTTTTACCTATCCCTTCAAGTTTTCGTAGAAAATGCATTTTCTTATAATTTAGACCTCATTTATCAATATATCCATGGAATATTGAGATTTTAGATTGTTTTTAAAGCAACAAATGTACAAAATGTACAGACTAGTAATATTATCGTTTTTAGCAAAACGATAATATTACTAGCCCATTTGTATGCAAAAAGAAAACTATTTAAATCTTTATAAAAGAGTATACCATTAATTAAATATAACACCATTATTTCCGCCCATATACTAATTAATTACATACTTAATTGTGTTCGTTAATAAATTATTATAAATAAATGTGGATTTGAGTCAGAAATCAATGTAATAATAAGTTATCAAATTAGTCTCTGTTGTTATAAATAAGTATTTATTAAAAAATGAAATATCATTTTTAAGGTGTTACTTTTTATCACACTGTCTAATGCCCATACAAAATTCAGTTTTTTAGTATTTGGAGCAATTATTATTAATCAACGCAAACAGTCAGTTAATGTAGTTTGAATACTGGAATCATATTAATTGATCCTCTTTAACAAATATTTAAACAGTTTTTGTTTATTTTTTAATGAAATAAATGAATTATATCGACAATATTAGTATCTGTACTCTTTAAAAATTTGGTACATCTTTAAAAATAATCTAAAATGTCAATAGTCCATGGGTATATTGATAAATAAGTTCTAAATTACAAGAAAATGCATTTTCTACGGAAACTTAAAGAGATAGGTAAAAAATGGTATAATATAATTTGATAGACAATTAAATTGTGCATCTGATTCTCGTAAAATATACAGGGTATTCCATTTAAATTAAACAAGTTATTGCCGTTTGAAGCTAATAACTATTTAAAATAAATTTTTAGACACTCTGTATAAAATAGTATTATTTTTATTATTGCAACACAATAACTGATCAGTAAATAAACTTTAGTAAATATTTAGTATTAAAAACTTTGATACCCTTGGAGAAATGAAGCCTTAAAAATTTTACTGCAGTTTCACAAAATTGAAAATATTTCAAAAACGGTAAGGTTTAAGTATAATAAACCTTAATCAAATTTACCTTTATTTTAATCAATAGAAACTAAAAAATGTAATAATATACTAGGTGTTCCATTTAAAAAAATACAACTTTGATATTTTTTACTTATTTGGGACACTCTGTATCTTGTAAAATTATTTTTAAATTGTACCTCTAATAGTCCTTCATCGAACCCAAAACTTACAATTTGTAAAAATCTCATCGTTTAGCTACAATACTCCGTGTCGTATGTGGTGAACAACCCTGTATATTTTTTATTTATTAATTAATATCTCTGAAACTATCTAAATATATTTACTCATATCCTAGGATTATGTAAAGTGATCTGAAAGGAAGTCAAAAATGCAATAAAATACAGGGTGTCCCATTTAAGAAGAAAATATCCCAATCAACTCACACCTTTTGGAGCCACCCTATAGAAGTTACAATATTTTCCTGGAATACATCCTAGTACATACTTTAGGTTTGCACTTAAACAAAATTTCCAAGTGTTTTATTCTAGAAGCTACACGCACTATTGCCGGACCCTGTGTATGAAATCAAAAAAAGAGTGAAATTAATTTTGTCTAAAACTTTTGAAATAACCGAAAATGCATTTTGTCAAAGCTTAGTCTCAAACGTAATATAACCAAACCTACAAGTTTACTTAGTTCCTTCGCCTTTTGTGCATAAGAAAATCTCTTATTTCAAATTTCAAACGTGCAGCTACAATTAAGTGAATCCCAACAACTAACCCTTACAGAAAGCCACCTAGCAAGCGATACTAGCGCCACGTCTTACGGAGGCCAATCTAATAAACAGCGAACACTTTTCGGAGGGGTTTAGCACGGTGCCAGAGCAGACCTTAACAATTCCGTGACCCCGTTCTTATTACATCTCTACAAATCTACCATTAATCCACGCTCATCCTCCCTAGCTAAAGCTCATTAGTTGCGGCGGTGCAAGCAACAAAACCAACAAAACAGGCTGAGGCTCAAGGATATCGCGTGTATGCATAAAGACAAACATAATTCTAAGATATAGATAAGTCGGTTTTTGAGGGCGATGCGATGCGGCGGGATTTAAATAACAGATTACATGCGAATTATTTTAGAATCATTTAAAAAACGGCTTCAGAGGTGTGTTGATCGATTAGTTGCATGGTGTTCATATAATAACTTACCATTGAACGTTGAAAAATGTAAAGTCATGTCTTATACCTTGAAATCGGAAACACAAATTTATAATTATTCTATCGGTGATACGATGATAGGTAGAGTATCTGTTTTTAAAGATTTGGGTGTCACATTTGACAGTAAACTATCTTTCGTTCAGCATATATCTGAAGTCGTTCAATCTTCGTTTAAGGCCTTGGGATTTATTGTGCGTAATACTAGAGATTTTAGCAATAGTAACACATTAAAACTTCTCTATTATGCTTTTGTAAGATCAAAAGCTAGAGTATGCATCAGTTGTATGGTCGCCGTTTTATGCGGCACATATTAATGCTCTCGAGCAGGTACAGCGTCGTTTTCTGAAATATCTGAGTTTAAGAACTGATGGGGTTTACCCGCAAATTGACTGCTGTCACAGCTCTTTATTGCAGAAACATTCTCTAGATTCCTTGGAGGTTCCACGGACAAATTCAGAGCTGAAATTTTTATACAAGTTATTACATAATGAAATTGATAGTCCGGATGTTCTCAGTCAAATCAATTTTCTGGTCCCACGTAGCTCTCGGTATAGCTTTACATTTTATGTGGCCTCCTCGCGCACAAATGTAAGTAAATATTCGCCATTGAAACGTATGCAGGATGCATATAATTTATATCAGTGTAATTTTGATATTTTCAGCTGCAGTTTGGTTTCGGTTGGTAGTTCAGTTTAGTGGGTTTTCTTGGTTTATATTGTTGTTGTTTTTTTTCATTGATATGTATTTTTTCTCATTGATGTTATTTTTTGTTTAATTTAATTATTTTGTATTGATTTTTTTTTTTGTGTGTGTAACCCAATCTGTAATTGGCGTAAGCTGTAGAGTGTTGTAGAATAAATAAATAAATAAATAAATAAATAAATATGATGACATATTTAGCGCTATTTGTTTTTCACATGCCCAATTTGACTGACACACCAATTACATTCTTAAGGCTTATGCGCGAATCTCTCTATGAGTAACGTCACCCTCGCATTACCGTACCGCCAACGTCACGGCAAATATTCTTAAATTGCCAACAATGAACATCATACACTATCATTAACGTCCATCAAAAAAAGAATTCTGTATGCGCTATCTGCGCATATTTGAAGTAAAACTTCTTACTACCAGCTATTAAATTGAACGATTTAAAAGATATATATTTTCTATGAATGCTTTTTATAAACTTAATGGAATATCTAATCAAATAGAAAGTAAAATACCAAAATAAAACACTTACACTTTTACTTTTACACTGGACGCGCGCTTCGCTAACCATGTTAGCATCATCAGCAGATGATTAACACTAAACTAATACCTACAAATTGAGCGTTTATTCGTATACTCGCTCATTAAAACGCTCAATTTGTAAATATTAATTTAGTTTTAATCATCTGCTGATGATGCTAACATGGTTAGCGAAATGCGCAGCCAGTGTAGTGGTGTATTCTGGTGATTTAGTGTTTTATTATGCTGTTGTAACAGCGCGTGACGTGATTTTGATCGTGTCACAGCATGCGTGATTCAAAAATCTCGTACGTGAGCGTGCGTTATAAGGTTAAACGAATGCAAGGTCGCAAGATTGTAAAGCGGCGCGGAATGGCAGTTCGGCGCGCGCCGGCGCACGCGTCGGGTTTTAGGAGAGAGGAGAACGCGGCTTCTCAGTGAAAATGTAGACCAAATATTGTTTTTAAACAAAAACTTGGATGAGTTTAATGCTTAAGCTTACTTTAGTTTTGTAAAATACTTATAAGGTTAGAATTAAATGTTCTGAGTCGACGTGCGTCAATCCGCGAATATGTCTATAACTGTAGAACCTTTAAAACTCGTGAGCGTGTGTGACACGGTTCTATAGATATCTTTACGTGCGTGAGCGTGCGTGTACGTGACTAGGTTTGATAGATATCTTTACGTGCGTGAGTGTGCGTGATAAAATGTTCGGGTACAGTAAGTGAACGTGACTCAAAAATTATTCACGCGCCATATCTAAGTTCCAACCCCCAACTGTAATAAAGTAAAATATTTGTTTATACTGCAGTTCATAAATATGTTTTAATGCTAACCACACAAGAAAGATTAATGTAGTAAGCATAGAAATATATTTAGGTAGGAACAAAAATAGTTGTACATATTTAAGAAAATATTTATATTCTGAAAAATAATGTTTACTAATCCTAAAAATAACGAAGTTTTGATGGAAAAAAATATTTGACTAACCATTATAAAAATTTATACAAGAACAATTCACCAATCAATTTTAGAATGACCTGGTAAAATACAGGGTTGTTCACCACATACGACACGGAGTATTGTAGCTAAACGATGAGATTTTTACAAATTGTAAGTTTTGGGTTCGATGAAGGACTATTAGAGGTATAATTTAAAAATAATTTTACAAGATACAGAGTGTCCCAAATAAGTAAAAAATATCAAAGTTGTATTTTTTTTAAATGGAACACCCTGTATATTATTACATTTTTAGTTTCTACGATTAAAATAAAGGTAAATTTGATTAAGATTTATTATACTTAAACCTTACCGCTTTTGAAATATTTTCAATTTTGTGAAATTGCAGTAAAAATTTTAAGGCTTCATTTCTCCAAGGGTATCAAAGTTTTTAATACTAAATAT